>NW_009943978.1:175958-191939 GCF_000696875.1 Nestor notabilis
CAGGACATTGAGGAGATTAGTTTGTCTCATTTGGTGTAAAGAGAGGACATGCACATGTTCCAACATCTGTCCCAAATTCTGGCCCTCTAGCTCTCCATGGGAGTTGTGTGCTCTCCTGCCATGTTCCTGCACCAAATCAGATTGCCTTCTCCTCTTCAGTACAGCACCGCCTTGTGCTGCTTAAACTCCTTCCCTCCCACGGAAGTTAACAACCTCTTGAATTGACAGTTCTTTTATAAGATCTTGGATGATGAAAGTCAACAGGTACCATTTTTAAAGCAAAGATAAATGATAGGGACCAAAAGGGAGATTGTGAAAGAGAAAATATGTCAAAGAATTTACTATGACCGCAGCAAACTGATCTCCATTTCAAAGGGTGAAAGTCCTGCCTTCTGCCTCTTCTGTTGTCCCCAGGCTGCTGCTTTGTGCTACACAGTCACACCCAGGCTATGCATGAGAGTGCTCAGCTCTTGGCACGTCTGTCTCCATATCTCCTCCCTGGACCTCTGTGAGGCCAAGCCCAAGGCAGAAAAAAGCCCAACCCCAAAACAAAATAGTTTGTAATATGGACATTGATAAATCTCTTTTTGCTTTAACTATTGATATATCAAAAAAAAAAAAAAAAGCTTTTTCCTGCTTGGGTGTATCTTTTGACAAACCTCCTCAACTGGGAGGAAGTTTAGTGCCAAACCCTGTGCAGAGAAAGCAGTTATGGTTGTTTTCATTAAAACAAAGCTCATTTTTGCTCATTTTTTACTAATTCCAGGGTTTTTAAGCAAACAGGTAATAGTGGCTGCTGGGTTTAGGTGGCACCAGTGATTTGAGTGCTAAAGTCTAATAAACTGGCACTATTTAATTTCATTTGATTGAAAAGCCACAATAGAGCTGTCTTTTTTCATTTAATCTCATTCCACAGTCACTTAGCGTGGCACTTGGTGCTTGAAACAAGGGAAGCTCCAGGGCTTGGATTCAGCATGCTGCGTTCCTTATCCACCTCCATAGTCAAGAAAAAGTTTGGAAGCTTATGTGAAGTTAATAGGGGAAACTGTATTCCCTTGCCAGCTAGGATTTACTGCTGCCTGCTGCCTGGGTTGATAAAGAAGAGAGGCATTCTTCCCTGGGAATGGTGGTAGACTTTATCAGTTGTTTCTCACCACATTCCAATTGCTCACTTGGATAATTTTCAGGAACGATCAGTCTGAAAATGTATCTTGTTCCTCTTTAATTTTTACTCTCGAAAGGTAGTTTGTTCATATAATGCAGTACATTAGCAATAGTTCATCTTTCCAGCTTATTGTTGGACTCTCCCCAGTACAGCCTATGCTGCTTAATAAGGGAAGTTGCCAGATTGACTGGAAAATGTAACTTTAATGACATAATTTCAGGCAGTAGAATAATTGAGAAATAATAATCTCATTGAGTTGGTTTCTACACTATTCTTGTCCCTCATGCACAAAATCAGCACATATAATGTGTGTGCGCGTTCAAGTGTGATCTGCAGGGGGGGTGAGAAGCTTCATAGTTACCCCTGCCGCCAGGTTGTTCATAAATATGAAGTGATGAAGCTGTCTGAAAATGCCTGGGGAGGTGGGAGAGGCTGCAGGAAGGGAATTCTCTCTCCCTTTCTCTCTCTATCTTTGTTTTTTAACATGATAAATTCAAATCTTGCTGGGGAGTGCTTAAGAAAAGCACTGGAGAGGGCTCACTGAGTGAAAAGGAACGTTTTTGGTACAGGCTTTTTTGGAGGATGCTTTGGAAGTGGTGAATAAAAGTGGAGATGATGAGGAAAAGCTCTTTGTGCTGAAGACCCACCCTATGTTATGCTTCAAGAAACTCGTATTAATCCTTACTTAATGCACAAAAGCATATCCTCACTAGAATGGGGGAAGAGTTGTCCCTAATGTTTTTAAATTAAAGAAAGAAATCACAGCCTGCTTCAGAAGAATAACATAAGCTCCTCTGCGAGCAGAAGAGCAAAAGAGCATTTATCTTCAACAGTTTTGCATCCCATATCCCTTGTTCTCTTCCTACCATGCAGAAGAAAATACGCAGTGGAGTTGGTCTAGAGCTGGTTTGTACAGCAGCTCTTTGTTTTGCTGGGAGCAATCATTTGGGTCTTTTCTACTCAAAACACAATTTTAATGAAAGTTACAGGACTATAATCCTGTTTCAGGCTGCTCTCTCTTCCTCCAGGTTGATGGATGTTGGCCACTGGGTTCCAGAGGGGCAAGAGGACAGTAGATGGATGCACAGACAGCTTGGGAAGTTAATTTTCACAGGAAACTAAGCAAAAAAATGGAGCTGGGTTTTAATACCAAGTTCTGGTCACTTTTTCAACTAGTTTTAATTCCATGTCTCACTACAGCTGGAGTGGAAATGAACTGCTTCCAGGCCCTCTATTGCACACTCCCTCAGATGTGCTGATTAGATAAATAAAGTTACTCTGCACTGGTTTCCGAAGCAATAATGGGTGATAGACAAAGCACTGGAGAACGTTTCCAGTATATAAAAGACGTGGCTGTAATGACAGGTTGACTGCAGGTTCTTAAACTGTGTCTTTTTCATTTCTTCCCCTTTTATGTTTTGGTTTTTTATGGAACCCCATGTACTTAAGGAAAGCATGAGGAGTACCAGATTTTGGCATTGCAAGCTGCGTCCAGCGTTCATTCTTATCAGATGGGAATTGGATCAGTCCTTGGGAGGTGTTTAATATCCTGTGAAAGTTGATGTGAGTTGTATCTTTCCAAAGCCTGGCTTCTCTGCAGGGCTGACTTAAATGGGCTTTGTGTGCACAGACAGGAACAGAAAACAGATCATCTACTTGTTTACTAAATGCTGAAACTCCTTTCACTTCTCCAGGAGAAGCAGGGGTCTTTTTCCATCACTGTCATGTATCTGGTGAGGGCTTGCCAGGGGCGAGAAATGCACTCTGATATCCCTTGGAAGCTGACCTGCTTGATAACAGGGTCATGTTGTGGCTCGTGTCTTGGTCTCATAAAGGCTACTGCTATGCAAATAACTATCTACAATATTTTGGTTGAAAATGGTTGCTTAAAACAAATTGTTCCTTTAAAAGTAATTTTGGTTTCTTATTAAAAAGAAAAAAATAGAAGAACAAAGCATGGAGTTTTGTGTTGAACAATAGGCTATTGTATCTTTTATAGATCTGTTTCCTGTGAATAAAGCAGCAGGTGGTTATGAAATTACACATGCCTTAAAAGGGTTGGTAGATAAATGAATACAGGCTTTAGAAGAAAAGAAGGGGGGACATGAGGGCACGGGGGGATGAATTCCATTCTGTCTGCATCAGGGAGAGGAAATTAAGAAGTACAACTTCCTTTTGGAGTAACCTCAAAGTCTGGACAAGTTCTTCTGGGCCAGGAGCAAACACTGCACAAATGAATGGAGGAGGTGCTACAAAACCCAGGTTGGACACAGGGGCTTGGAGCAACCTGCTCTAGTGGGAGGTATCTCTGCCCATGGCAGGGGTTAGGACTGGATGAGCTTTAAGGTCCCTTCCAACACAAACCCCTCTGATTCTATGATTTGTTTTCAGTGTAACTCATGAATATGTGCTGTGAAGGTGTTTGTTGCCAGTGAAGGGAAAAAATAGGATGCTTCTCTTCCAACATGCATCCTCTGCTATTTGTACCACGAATTTGTTGGTATGTGTATGTATGAAATTAGGCAGGGGCTGCTCCCAAAAGAACTTGGTCTGTTCCAGTCTAATCTCACTGTTTAAGGGGTCAAAAATTAAGGACTCTTCATGGTGCAAAGGAAGGGAGGAGAAGCATTTCAAAGCACTGCTTGGGTCTGAGTGTCTGCCATGGGAGAGTTGTGTCGAAGGTGCCCTGTGTTGATGGATTTGGGGGGAAGATCTGTGATGGGCACTGGGTTTTTCACTGGCATCCATCTCCTGGAGAATAAACAGCCAGGAAACACTGGGCTTTTAAAGGCTGGGGAGCTTTTTTGGGGATGAAATGAGCACAACAGTGTCATGACAATGAAATTGTGCTGCAGAATCCTAAACCAAAAAGTAACTTTTTTTCTTTTCTTGTTTTTAAGCACTTTCCAGGAGCATGGGCTGGTTTCCCTAAGGATTTTGTGTATCTGCTACTGTGTGCTTGGGTTGTTTTTATGTAGGGTAGGATTGTGCTCTAGCTCAGCTTTTGCAGTTTTCCAGGAAAAGCCAGGTCTGGAGATCACTGGCAGACGTTTTTCATCCTTTTGTTTGGGTTCTGTTTGTTTATTTTCTTTAACTTTTCTTATAGATAACTGGAGCGATGCATTTCTGGAGATGGGGAAAGAACAGAGCATCTATATTTGGCTTAATGAATTCCTGCACAAGTTTTCCGAGGGCCTGAGGAGCTTTGGATTTAGTTGAGCAGAAGAAAAGTCAATTCATTTCCTGAGGAAGGTGTCAACAGTCTCTTGTCTGAAGCTGAGACATGGGAGGGGCTTTTGGGCCATGGTGGACTCCATAATTAAGTAGTTTCAGGAAATCATGCAATCTACAACAGTATTCAAAATGGGCTTTTAGTTTTCCTGTCCTAGCCTCTTCAGATCTATTTGTCTCTTGTGTTAAAGGCTAAGTGCTTTGAAGATAGGAGCATAATGGGAGCTCATGCAGAGCTGACAGTCATCTCCATCCTGCTGTAGAGGTCCTAAAATAATCCAACTGCCCTTAGTGGGATGTGCTGGAGGTTTGGTTGTGTACAGCCTTGCAATCAAACCCAAAACCATTGCCGGATGCCAGCCTGGGGAGAGGTGGGAAGCATTATGTTACTTTCCTCTAATGATGGTAGAGCTCCTGGCCAGGCAGTAGCAGAGGTCTGTGTGATTTAGGAGCTAATCACCAATTTGAGATTCAGAATGGGTGTGCATGGATATATGTCTTTTTTTCCTCCTTTCCTTCTAGTAATATGACAACTTTTAAAAGATGATTAGGTGCCTAAAGGTACAGATAGATGATTATATTCTGGTTTTGAAGTACATGTCTGCAGCTTCAGGCACTCAGATACTTTAAAATCACAGGCCTTGGAGAACAGCTCCCAGATAGCTGCAGTTTGAATCATCTCTAGCTGCCTGACCCACTCTCATGTACCCTTGACTCTTTACCTCACTACCTACCTTGACTTAGAGAAATAACTCTCTCAAAATGGATCAAATCACACTTAGTTTTAGTCATTTGGGTTCCTGCTTCCAGCCTCGTGCTTTTGCTCTAGTAAAAAATACCAGCTTGCCTTAACGTGAACAGCTTTTGGTTCTTAATGCTGTTTTAGTATTCATTTCTCTAAACAAGGAGTGCAATTACCCTATAGCAAAATAACTGTCTCCAACTGTCTTTTTTCCATTAAACAAATGGGAGGTTTTACCTCTTGGTCTTCCCATAAGATTAATGCACTTTCTCTGCGGGAACTGTCTTAAAGCCATCCAGGAATCTGAACAACTTGCAGACAGCAAGTCTAATTGTCACAGAATCTTATTTAGCCAATGCTGATTTTCATTAAAAGGTGATCTCTGTTAATAACATAGACTAATAACACTTCCAAATGAAAACACCCTTCATTTTTCCCCCCCACAGGCAGGGATAATGAACTCTTAAATCAGTGCTTTTTCAGAGGAAGCTTTTTTTCCCATTGTAACAGAGGTTGGTTTGAGACCTAACTCGTTACAGGAGATCCTGGTGCCTGTGCTCACATCCCATTGGGAATAGAACTAAGAAAAAAGTCATGGTGTTATTGAGACTGGTTTTGCTGCCGGTTGCTACAGAGAGAGAATTTGGCCCACTGGCTCTGTGAATGTGGGAGGGCTGATGGGGTGTCTTGGAAAGGCAGCAAGTCAACCTTGGAGAGGGTTCAACAAATGGCTCAAACCGTTCAGGAAGCCCAGGGATCACTAGTTTAGGGAAATTGTGGATTTCCTAGGAGTTAAGAGTGATTTCAGTGTATGCAGCTGGCCCCTGCAGCTCAGCCAGCTGGCTGCTAGATAATGGGCAAACAAGCATCTTGGTTAGAGAGACTCCTGTTTATGCCCTCAATGAGAAAGCAACATCAGGAAGGTAAATTCCACCTTACTATTTAGGCCTAAGAGAGTCCACATCAGAGACAGTCATGAGAAATCAGGAAGCCAATTTCTGCTGCTTGTGGAGCAACGTGTCTTCCTTACCAATGCCTCAGTTCTCAGTCTTAAACCAAAAGAAGCAACAAAACCCAGCCCAAGGCTAAAGCTGCTATCAAGGACAGACCCTGGGGCAAGCCAGACAGGGAGGATGTTGCACAGATCCGTTTCTCCCCATACTCCCTGTTAACTGGCTTTATTCACTTCCTTTTTGGATTGCAGTTATTGTTCCTTCTCCTTTTTTGTCTTTGGGGACAGCATAAAACATGACAGTGCCCTGGCTGGAGGTGCCATGGACTAGAGACACTGCTGAGAGCTGCCATTGATGGTCTGGCAGCAGGGTGGGATATTGGAGTTTGCCCTGAACTTCCCTTCTTCCTGCCCCTGGCACTTCTGCTGAAGCAGGGAGATATTCTTCATGCTCATTCAGCTATCCAGTTTGTTTCTGAGGGAATGAGATGGAATTCCCTCTTCTTTTTTGTCACTGGGTGAGATGTATACTACCGTAAGACACTGTGACGAGAGTTCAGGGCCATGTGTGTAGTAGGGGTAGAGACTTGGGAACTCTTCTCTCCCTGGTGTTAATAAGACTTTGAAATGGCAAAAACTATTGTCAAAGAAGTTAAAGGAAATTTTTTATATGGCACAGCTTCCCATGGGATCAATATATGGAAAGTGTCGTGCTGTCGTTTTTATTGAGGGTCTTGTGAACTTTGTGAGCTTTTCTGAAAGATTTAGGAAAGCTTGAAAAATATACCTCTAATGGCTCCAGCACTGATTGCTTGCCAAAAGAACCCATGCAGGCTTTTAAAAAGCATTATTTCCCCAATTTTAGGATGTAGAGAGATTCATGAATTTTCAGTGCTAGTGCTGGTGCTGTGATTTGGGCTGACTGAGCAATCAGGCTCGTTACCAGTCTCGCCTCTGAATCGATGCTGTGCTAGGAAGGAGAACTAAGAGCACGAAGAGAAGGAATTTCTTATTATAAAAAACAAAGTCTCTTCCTTCTCTTCCAAAAGAAAGAAAAAAAAGCTCAGAAAAAGTGACTCCATTAACAGCAGCTTGAGTGGCAGAGCAGGAAATCAGCTGAAAATGAACAAAGAGCCACGCGGCAGGGATGCTAATGCAAGCAAATGCCAATTCACACTTCGGCAGGCGGCCTGTGGCAGCTTCCTTTCCTGTTCAAACATTTTAGCCAGATAATGAGTGAAAAAACCAAACATTTTTCACATAATCAACTGAGTTTGGAAGGGAGAAGCAATAGAGGAAGGGGAGCTGCGGTGCTAATTATGTGCTGGCTGATATGGCTGTCAACGAAACAGTGTGGGACTGTGCTGGGGGGGTAGGGGGGAGTATGTTGCTAATTGCCAGCAGCTCTTGGCCACTTGGCTGGTGGTGGGAGCTGCTGTTAGTGCATAGGCAACCTGGTTGCTTGCTGAAATGGAAGCCAAGGCACGCTTGCCAGGAGCTATTGGAGTAGGGAGGGTAACTTAGCAAACTGGGGTTACGTATCAATGTATTGATTGGGGTTGTGATGGGGAAATGAAGTGCAGAAGGGTGCTGGTGGCTGTCTGGTCCAGGGCGGTGTGTTTATGTGAAGCAGATGGTTGACTGCTTTACTTTGCCAGCAGATTATGGAGTTGGCTTTGAACCATCTTGTGTGGTTTCCCGGGAACGCAGGGATCCCGTCTGCAGCATCAGCAGATCGTTGCTGCCTCAAGTACGTTACCTGGGGTCAGAGCTGGCAGCAGTGCTCTCACACAGAGCACGTTGGGGTGATCCTCACCATCTGCAGTGTCCTGTGTGACCAGAGGCACACTGATGCTCCCGTGGCATTGAGAGGCTCCAGCCCCAGATGTCTAAGGGTATTTTGCTGATGCCTTTTGCAGACCTACGTCCAGAGCTGATAAAGCAACCTCATGCTGGGTATCTTGAGATGCTGTTTTGGGGTTCCTCTTCCAATGTGCTGCTGCACTGGGGAAAGAAATAAAGGGAGGTTGTAGCTGCTGGGCTGAGTGGTGTGAGCAGAGAGGAGCTGGGTTGGCGTTGTCCTGCTGCTCCCCTGGGAAATGATACCTTGTTTGTACTCCCAAACCATCCGTATTTTCTGACTGCAGTTCTGCAAGGCACGGGTTGACAGAGGGGAGGGTAAGGCAGGATAGTAGCAAAAACCTTCCGGAGAGAGAAATTGAGATGCCAACAGTGGCAGAGACGGAAAGCTCTGAATCTTTATCCCTACCAAGCAGCTACTGAAGAAGAGATGAGATGAGATGGGGCTTTGCTTTTTTTTTTTCTCCTTGATTTATTTTGTTAATATTTTTATAAAAATGGATGCTGGAGCTGAACTGTCCCAAGTTCATGAAACTTCTTTCCAGAGTCATTAAGCTCAGATTCACCTTGACCCTGCTCTCCCCATCACCCAAAGAACCACTGTTATTAAAGTTGCAAATTTCATTTTCAAGCCTTCTGCTGTTAGCATTGATGCCAGGCTGTACCAGCACCCATCCGAAACCAATGGCTCGCCTTGGTGCTGCTTGTGATTCTCTAGCCAAGGGCTGCTGCTTTCGCTGTCAGCATTGAGCAATGCTGCAAGGTCTCAATGGTGAGGACAGTGCTGGTTTTCCCTGCCTGTTGTTAAAGACAGAGCTTCACTCACCTGCTTCACAGAGGTCCTGCACGCTTAGGTGTCAAGGTTCAGTATGTTTTGGCAGCAATGGCTTGGCGTAGCTTGGTGACAGTCTAGTGCCAAGTGCCAGCTCTTGCGTCAGTTCAGTGGTGATAGCAAAGCTTTCACAGTGGTGCAGGAGTCCAGGGTCTGGATATCTACATCATCCCTCTATGGGCTGCAAAAGTAAATGGTGTTTATTTTTCAGCTCAAAGTTTTTGTGCTTGGAAGTGCAGATGTGATTCAGTCAAAGCTTTTCGCTGAACTTTGTCAACCTGTGAGGTTACTTCAGCTGGGGCAGCAAGAATTAAAACTAAATTATTTTAGCTTTTTTGGAAATTACCACCTAAAGGTGGACCTTTATTTCATTTTACTTTTAAAAACATGCTCACTTGAGCAAAATTCCCTTCCAAGTGGTTAAGTGTAACCCACAATGATTGAATTTATGCCGTTATTTTATGGGCAAAGTAGGCTGCCAGCAAACTGAGCATCAGTTTTAATTTCTTTGTCCACTGTCTGGAATGGGGCTGAGCAAAGTAGTTCCCTTTGTAGGCAGCGAGGCAAAAACTTCTGCGTAACTTATATTTAAGTTGCTTAAGGGCTGCAGACAGGAGTAAGTGGGTAAGGTTTTCAGTAACCCATATTTATACTGTCATGGACAACTTCTAAACTGTCACAGCTATTGAAGAATTGGGAAGGGCAATCCAGGAATGTGGTCACTGAGAATGGGAGCTATTTGATGCTACATGGTTACTGGAAATTATCGATTGGCAAAGCACCAGCTTTTTAGGAAATGCCATGAAAATAGACATTTTAGATGGATGGCAGTGAAATCTGTAGAAGCACATTCCCTTCTCTACAAATAATCTCTGTGCCATGTAGGACTCTTCCAATAGGAGAATACAATGGTATTTAAATACTTAACATTTAAATTTCAGCTGATGCTGGATGAGGCATTTACAGTGTATAATACTATTTTCTCTTTCCTCTGACTTTTTTTTGTTGTAAAACCACTTAGCAGAAGGTGTTCTGTATATTGTAGAGAGGCTGGAACAGCAGCAGGAAAATGTGACTTTGAAAATAATGGGATCTATAAGAACAGGCAATTTCGTTCAAGTATAGTGATTTAGTGCCCTGTTAGTGTCCTGATGTATAACTCCATTTCCAAAGACTGTAAGTTTTCTCACAAGCATAATGACAGGCTTAAAACTTGTGAGACTAATGCCACAGCTTTCTCTGTCCTCAGTTGTTCCACATATTGCAGGAGTAAGGGAATTTTGTTCTCTCCGAACAGATTAGCTCCAAGAAAAATAAATCAGATAATGTTACTGCCTTCTTGTTTCTTTCCCTCCCTCCCTAAGAAGCAAGATAGTCCACATGGCACAGTGCAAAGCTGGGGCTGGTAATGTTTTTTCTTGCCTACAGTCTGCCACATGGATGTGATCCTGGTTCTGGTGCCACCAGGACAACTTTTTAAAGTGCTCTGGTTCTGTTTGTTGCTTTTGGTACTAACTTCAGCTTCTGTGTTTGCTCTGCTCGCAGACGATGGCCCTTACTCGAAGGGGAGCAAGGACTCTGGTGGGATGGACACAGCCCTGGTCTCCAGGAGGCAAAGCATCCCAGGTAAAGAAGGGATCAGCTCCTGCTCCAAAACACTGAGGCATCCATTACACTTTACCTAGCTATCCCTAAAATTGGTGCAGCCTCTCAAAACACCCATTTTGGTGCATCTATCAGCAAAGCTTTTGCCAGAGGGCAGAAGTGGGTGGTAGTAACTGGTCTCAGTGAGTGGTATGTTACTGGTACAGTCAGATTCTGGTGCGGAGCTGTCATTGGTGGTTTTGGGAAGCCAGACACACGTATCTATGTGGCTGACACCACAAAGAGGAAAACAGCAGTTAAGGAGACGGGGAAGAAGCGTTGCCACATCTGAGCTCGCCAGGCGGGGAGGGAGGCTGGCAGTGCCTGGCGAGCTTCGTATTTCCCATGTGTGACTGAGTTTGTTTTGGTATCTAGTCAGTCACAGCAGACTTCTGTGTGAGATCAACCTTCCTGTGCAGAAACACCCCCGGGGGCTGAAGAGGAAGTGGAGAAATGGTGGTACATTTGCCTCTGTTGGTGCTGGGCTTTATCTGCCTCAGCATGCCAGCAGGTTTGGATGGGCTGTTCTGGACAGCTCATCTCCTTCCTAAGAAAGCCCATGGCTTCATTGACTTCTGACCATTAATGACCCAGTCACAGGTTTGGTTTAGTGTGTTGTAAGAGATGGGGAGGAAACAGGGCCCTTTCGCTGTTGCTTCAACATCCTGCAATTTTTCTAGGGGATATTATTCTGCATCCTCTGGGACTTCAGCCCTCATGAAGAGAGGCTGATTCCCTGCTCACAAGAGCCGATATGTCCAACAACCCAGCATCTCAATGGGGAGGGCAAAATTCAGGTGTGCTCTTCCTGCCCTGGGATGCTTTGAGCAGCAAAATCCAAGCACATATACCAATAAAAGAAATCCAAGTCTATTTGCATATAGCACTTAAAAACTATGTCATGAAGGACCAGGTTCTACTTAACCAGGTCACTTTTACATCTGTGTGTGTCTCTGATAGCAGCAGTAGATTTATAGAGGCATTGGTCAAAATCCCTTACTGCTTACCTTAATAGATTGATCTTAAGGACTTGCCTTTTTTTGGAGCAATGATTTCTCCTTGAACCCATAACAGTGGGTAATTGCACTCTGGGAGCTCTCATTTTAAACACCTATCAAGGCTCAAAATTAAACCCCATTGAAGAGCTAATAATCTCCCCTTGTGGCACCATCTGTGTTGATCAGTCATGTCTGTAGTTGAGAGGAAATTTGCAGGCTAGAGCTGGATGGTGTTCCTTCCAGCACAGCAGGCAGCCTCCACAAAGTTTCTGGCAGCCCCTGGGATCCCGGCTTGGTGAATTGAAAACTAAGTTACTGTAGTTGGCAAGGGATCAAAACTGAGTTTAAAGAGCAAAAGCATTATGGACCTGATGTTTTACAACGAGCTGCCAGGGCCATGTTAAATGGGTGCCCAGCAGTGCCTAAATGCCTTCCAGGCTGTCGCTGGATTGCAAAGGGGTTCCCCACTCGCATTAATCAGGTGCACAGATTATCCTTGGAAGTGTTTTGCAAAACAGGTAATGCGTGGCAGGACATGAAGGGAGGTGTCACGGTGGCATTAGACAAGGAGCAAAGTGCTAGTGATTAGGCACCACAGTGCCAAATGGCACCTTCTCCCAGTGAAAGAGGATGGAGGGGGGAAGCCCTGCATCAGGATGGATCTTCTGCATTAATATGCTATTTAAGAGGCCCTGTCTTGTTCTGGAAATTGTAGTGTGCAAGAGGTTTCAAATGTTCCCTCTCTAAATAAAGCATTTCATTTAAGCCTGGTATGGTTTGCTGTGCAAACAAACTCCTGGTCCATTTGCAGTGTGGGTTTTAGTCCACAGATATGGGTCTGCTGTTTGCCGGGTGCTGCTGATGCCCATCACCACCTTCTCCTGCACTTCCCTGGGATAAGGGCACCCTCTGTGAGGGAGACTGTTTTCTCCTGTCAAACTGTGGGAGATTTCAACAACAGAGAGAGTGGAGGTGGATGGATCATGTCGTACACGAATTCTGCAAAAGGTTCTTAGAGGGGGCTCTGGCAAGGCATGAAAGTCATCTGATTTGCCCCAGGGTTAGTTCTCCTTTGAGCAAAGAGTGTGGGTGCTGTCATGTGGATTAATGCAGAGCTGCCTTTTGCCAAGCCTGCAGAGCTCTTCATCTTTCCTTGGGCTAGTGCTGGCTCTTCTGCTAACTTACTCCCCTCCTCTAGAAGCTGGAATCGTTTCGGGACCCTGTTTTTGTGAACCCAGACATGAGTTGTAATGGGATCAAAGCTGGCATCTTGTTAGGCTTGTATACAGGTGCTGGACAAACAATAGTGTCATCTTGGGCTGAAGGAAGGTAAAACGTTTGCTGCCTGCATCAAAAAGGGAAGCAGTACCAAGGCAGCAGGTGTTGGGTGGGCATCTCCTAATCCTGACTCTGCCATACCTGTCCTGGCTGGCAGTGCATGTGGAACCAGTTATGTTGTAGAAGTGATTGTGTCTTCAATTCCACCCTTAGATGGGGGAGTATGGGGGAAGTTTGACTTAGATCAGGTGCAAATGAGCAGGGAAACTGCTGCGAATGAGTGAAGGTCATGCCTCCCCTGTTCCCCTGCTGATGGCAGGATCCCACCTCTCTCCACATTATGTTCTTTACCTCCCAACTGTGTTGATGTCTTGTGGTATTTTTTTAAATCACAGTGTTTTAAGACCCACCCTGTTCTGTTCATCCAGGCAGCTACTGCAGGTCCACAGCATCCTCCTATCTGGTAACTGTGACTGCCTGACATGTAGCCCTCCTATCACCCTCCACACTCTATGTCAAACATAGTCCCTGAGGTAGTCCCCCTGAACCATTGCTGAGATCCCATCACCCTGGTTTTGAATCCTTCCACTGCCACCAGCACCTTGAAACACAAGCTTTTTATTCTGTCACAAGCCTCCACTCCTCTGCCTTGTTCCACTTGGTCCTGCTCACCAGACCTGCATGCAAACGCTTTCCCTCCACAACTGTGGGTCCACCAGCACACGCTTCTGTGTCACTGATTAATTTTAAATAGGCTGAAGCTTTCTCTTCATGCTAATTTTACAAATCATCCCAGGTTTGCTCTTCCACTACCTGTAGGAAAAGGGTGTCCTTGGGATTGGGAGGAATGTGCCTTCCACTGAGATGTCTGTCTTTATTCCTGGTCTTTCAGAGGAGTTCAGAGGGATCACCGTTGTGGAGCTGATTAAGAAGGAAGGAAGCACCCTCGGATTAACCATTTCAGGTGGCACGGACAAAGATGGAAAGCCAAGAGTCTCCAACCTGAGGCCAGGAGGACTGGCTGCAAGGTGAGACATGGAAATGGGGTGCAGAGAGCACAGTAAAATGGGAGCAGGGGAGTTGCGTGTTCTAAACGTTGGGTGAATACAGCTATAATTAACATAGCTGGCTCCCAAGTCTCTTTTTTCAAGTGCCCCAGAATGCAAAGTTGTTGCTTCAGCAACTCAAACATCTTCTATTTTGAGTTATTTCCCATGCTCTGTGCAATTATGCTCTGAAATTTTGTGTAGGGATATTTGGGATTCTGTGAAATAAGGCAGCCTTGTCAGGAGGGCTGCATGGTACAATACATCTTGATCAAGCTAAGTGGTTTAATACTGTATCTGTTCTGAATACTGAGTGGATAAGTAACGCTGGCTCAGAAGAGGAATGGGAGAAGACAGGCTCCAAGAAGCAGAGCAAAGGAAGGAGTGATTGAACAAATTTGCAGAAAACAGGCAAAAGGAAAAATGTTTCCTTTTTCCCTTGCTGGATGTTTTTTGTCAGACAGCTCCTGGTGTGCTTCTCTTTGACAGATTGCTCTACATGAATGGGAACTGAGCAATAAAAAGAGAGGTTGTAAAGACGTAGACTGCGATTGTTGCTTTATGTACAGATCTGAGCACTTGCCAACAGGAAAGATAGATGCCGTCGATTTTAGCACGTCCCTCTGAGAGCAAGCACGTGCAATCAGCTCCGATCAGCCCCGTGCTGGTGGCTCGGTCAGAAAGTCCTCCAGTCACCAAAGGTTTGCCAGGAGCATCCCGGCTGAGTGTAGCAGGGACTTTGTGCTGCCACTGCTTTTGTTTTCCCTTTTTCTTTACCTGCAGAAGCGACCAGCTGAATGTTGGGGATTACATCAAGTCAGTGAATGGCATTAACCTGACCAAGCTGCGGCATGATGAGATCATCAGCCTGCTGAAGAACGTGGGTGAAAGGGTGGTGCTGGAAGTAGAGTATGAGCTTCCGCCAGCCGGTGGGTGCCTCTCTGATAACACTGCTCTTCTCTTGGCTGCCTTATGTCCTGGCGTACAGACGAGCTTGCTCGTGCATTAACCATCATGGCCTAGGCAGTGTCCAGGGGCATTTTGATGTTGCGCCTTCATCTGCTCGCAGCACTGCACTGGATGCTGCAGAGCTGTGTGCAGTCGGAGCAGAGCCCTTTTTCCGGCACAGTGGGTGCCTGTTCATGCACACTGGCAGGAGATGGCTGATTAGGTCTCTCTTGCCTTGGAGTGACTCAGTAGCACAGGCCAATCTGCCTCCTGATGCTGCTTCAGCTTGTTTTTCTTTTTCCCTTTTGGAGCACAGCTATAGGAGGTTTTATTCAGCCTTAAGCATGTATTGCCAGATCCTCTTTTCTGAACAGTGGCAAGTGCTGTTATTCCTTAAGATGCTTTGAAATGTTACGTGTTTTCAGAAGGGCAGCTGAAGCAGCCTGTTTTCCAGTTAAGGGTCACTAGCAGAAGCTGGCAAACCCCATTCACAGGGCTTGCATCCTGATGTGGGAGAGTCTGTGCTCTTACCCCCATTTGTTTGTTCTGATTAAAACAAATTCCTCAACCCAGTTTGTCATCAGCGTCTTTCCATTGTGAAAATGATCTCCTCCCCAGTTATTACTCATTCAGTTCCCCAGATCAATCGGAGGATGATTGGGCAGAAGAAATAGAACAACTAAAAATAAGATGACAGGAAAACCAAAACTGATGAAATCTAAGCATTTTGCCCCAGATAGGAAGCTGTGTTAGACTTCATATCTTTGCTATAGCTCCTGCCTTTATGTGAAAAGTATTTAATATATAAATGACCATATAAATCCCAAAACCAATATAATCTAAATTAGCTGAATCTCTATCCATCACTCCCTCTCTTCTGCTGTAAATGTTTCTTAGCTTTTGCATACAGCCCTGGTAAAACAACCTGTGGCTCAAGTTTTCCATGTTCTTATTCTCACTAGAGATGACAACTCTTAACCTTTCTCCTTAGCTGTGAGCCTGACTAGCAGGAACCTGATAAGCTGCTAAGGAGCAGTGCCAATACTGCATGGCTCAATCAATAGCAGTGATACAAAATCTCCCCACCTCTGAACGAGCAGGAAGAGCACACTGAAATAGTGACTTGTCTCCCTTGAGATTATTGGTGCTGTTTATGACTAATCGATACAAAGAAGCACTGCAAAATACAGGGCATTGTCCATTATTGCCTTGATCCAGATCATTGTGGGCTTTTACCTGCAGTGAGGGTTTGTTATTGCTGTGTTCACCCGTCTTTCTGTCTCTT
>NW_009943978.1:191970-195582 GCF_000696875.1 Nestor notabilis
ATATAGTGCAATTCAGTAGCATGTGCTTGTGGAGTTGAATTTTAATCCCCACTGTGTAATTTCCTGCTTTAGAAGAGACCTTGCAAACCCAAGTCTAGTTTCCAGGCCATTGTGTCATATCATCTCTTTCATAAATAAACCAAGCCCTGCGTTAACACCAGCTTAGGTTTCCCTGCTTGCCACTAATCTTACTAAAGGCTGCTGCAGAACTTCATACTTGGATGCTTAGGACAGAAATTGGATGGGTTCTGCACTCATTGTGGATGCTTTATACCCTTTTCTTGGTATGTGAGTATTACCCTGTGGCTTGAAGCCTTCCTGTGCCCTGAGCTTTTCCCTTCTGGAGTATTTCTAGGCTGCCCTTGTCAGCAGTCTGTGGACAGCAGCTGCTGGTGGACAGTGTTTTGGGGGGTTATTTGGCCTTGCCTATGGTTCCCAAGGCTGCAAGCCTGCAAGGCAGTACCACACGTCCACTGGACGTCTTTTGGGTTAGTTTAATGGTTAGTTTAACCCTAATTTGGGTGCTGGTTGTAAGCTCACAGGACTGCTTCAAAATCCTCCTCCTGAGCCAGGGGGAAGCGCTAGTGTGGATGTGCCTAGGGGAGCCTTCAGCTCCAGCTTGCCAGGTTGAAGTCAAGCTCTTAGTGCTTTTTAATGGTTATCCTTGTGGCCATTCACTGCACTAGGTTTGAAGATTGGGAATTGATCTTTTTGGAGGGGACAATGCTGACACTCCATGTGCAGTTCTGGATGGAGAAGATGGGGAAATTGTCCTGTGTTCACTGCGGTAGTTCAATAAATCATTAAATAGCAGGGGATGGCAAGGGACAGAAACAGTTTCTTTCTTTTTCTCTTTACTTTTGTACTTTAAATAGCACTGTGTATTTAACATAAAATTACTGAATTGCCCCTAGGATCAGTTTAAGGGATTCACTTAATCTTTTTTTTAAAGTCAAAATATAAGAAGTAAGGAAAAAACCCCAACCTTTTGCACTGAGGATTTGGGATTTTCATTTTCTTTAAGGTCAGCCGGTGACTAGATTCTTTACGCTGCTGCTGGTCTTTTAAATAAGTTTCCATCTGCAGCAGAAGCTTCTGGCTTTTGAGTAATGCCAAGTGCATTAAAGCCACTTGATAAACGAGAAGGTTTTACTTGAATGTCAGAGTATAACCAAGACAAATTTGAGGGGAGATGTGCAACACTGAGCTGGCAAAATCATCCTGGAACACGGTGGTTGGCTCTGATGAAGGTCCAGGGTGGGCACTCTCTGCCTCCAAACAGAGGGAAAATGCAATATGGGTATTGGGCTGGACTTCCATTTCACTGCTGTTTGGATGAATTATGATATTTTTTTGCAGGGTGGCATGGAAAATGTTTATCTGGGGGTAACTGGGTCTTCCTCTTTTCCTTTAGTGCCAGAAGGCAGTGCTGGCATTATTCCCAAAACCATTGAGGTGTCTCTCTACAAGGAAGGCAACAGCTTTGGCTTTGTGCTGAGAGGTTAGTAGTTTCTCAAGTGAAAAACAAAAAGGGGACAAGCACTTGCAGAGGTGATTTGGGGAGCAGGAAGAGAAATGTAAGAAGATGAATGTCATAAACCTCAGCTGAGAAGTGAAGGCGTGTCCTGGGCAGCATCCCATGCAGCCATCGAGGACTGTGGCTACCTAATCCAGGGCAGAATTTTGCTTTCAGGCTGTGTCAGCTCTTATGGGATAAATGCCTGTCCTTTCTCAGCACTCTCATTCAGACTTTCAAACCTCCAGTGACTTACGGCTTTCCTGGTTTGCTTACAGGGGGAGCCCATGAAGACTGGCACAAGTCCAGGCCACTGGTGCTCACCTATGTGAGGCCAGGTGGTCCAGCAGACAGGTAATGCTTGTGTTACACCTCCAGCATCTGCTTTGATAAGACAGACCAGCAGCCCTCAACATGCTTTTGGATGTGTGTCCTGCTTGTCCTCCTTGCTGGTGCCTCTGCAAGGCTTCTTATGCTGGTGGCATGGAACAACAGGGGTGGTGTGGGGCCTGTGGTGTGCTCATAGGCTGACCCATGTGTAGATATTATAGTTATAAGCAGAAAATCCTCTTCCAGAGGCAGCCACTTAATTAACCCTGTGAGATGAATAGCTGATGCTGTGTTAGAAAGCAGGAGGCTTCTATCTATTCTCGTGCTGCTAATTCAATATGTTCGAGCTAGTACTACAAATAACCCAAACTATTGTCCCAAGAAGTGTTCAGTTCCTGCAGGATCAAAGTAATTGACTTATATATATGTGTGTGTGTGTACATATATATATGTGTACATATATATACACACATGTATGTATACACACACAAAAATATACAAATAAATACACATACACAAAAAAGCCTTTTGTCTGTGGCTTTCTACAGGGAAGGCTCCTTGAAAATTGGGGACAGGCTGCTGAGTGTCGATGGGATCCCTCTGCACAGCATGACCCACGCTGATGCCCTCAACATCCTGCGGCAGTGCAGCCAGGAGGCTCTCTTCCAGATTGAGTATGATGTGACCATCATGGGTAAGGCCAAGATGGTTGTGGTGGCATTTGCTCTGACTTCGTGGAAAGTGTGTGGGATTAGACACAGTAACCAGAATTCTTGGTTTCAGTGGAAAAATTGCTGAGCAATGTGCTGCCAACGTGGGTGTAGGGGGTAAAGTTCAAAGCTGGCTTAGTTGAATGTGTTTGTGTCTTGATGGGAATGATGACTGGTTTTAGAGGAGGGAGAAAAGGGGATTTCTAATGTAAGCAAAGATGGAATAGGAGAAGTTGGAGTTAAAAGGGGCTGGAGTGCTGTGCCAGCACTGCAAATACCACTGCTATATGAGTGCAGGGGAGTGAGCTGCAGGCAGAGACTTGATGTGGTTGGGGCTTAAGTTCTGAATTTTAACCCTGCTTAGTTCTGGAGTTATTCCCTTTCTTAGAAGAGCTAGCTCAGATCTGCTTCAGAAGTAAATGAGGGGTGATCAACTTACTGACCTCAAATAAGGCAGAATTTGCTGGAGGGCAGAGGATGGGTATTTCTAATATGTGTTCTACACTGTAGATGCTCAGTTTGAGGGTTTGGAGGGTTGGTGGGGTTTTTTTTCTTCATTTGATTTTTAGTTTCAAGCCCTGGGAAAGGGTTTATTATTAGCTACTGTAAAGTCATTTGGAGCTGGCTTTGTGACATGCAGCTGTTACTGCAGGGACTGTCATTAATGAGTTTAAGGTTACCACAGAGTCCGAAGCTGTGTTGGTTCTGGAAGCTCATTGAGCTATGCATTAGATTTGATGTTGCCTATATGTCTCCAGAGGGGTTTCTACCTTCACTGGAGCCACAAGCTGGGCTCGGTTGGAGTCTTTTCTGCAGATCTCACAAACCAGTCCAGCATATTTAAGCCCAGGATCCAATGAAGAATAAGGAGACCCTGATACCAGGTTGTTTTCTGATTTGTCAGTGAGGAAGGAAATAAAAAGGATCTGCAGCTGAGATTTGTGCTGGAAGGGACCTTACAGCTCCTCCAGTTCTAACCCCTGCCCCGGGCAGGGACCCCTTCCACTAGAGCAGGTTGCTCCAAGCCCCTGTGTCCAACCTGCCCTTGAACACTGC
>NW_009943978.1:195777-207996 GCF_000696875.1 Nestor notabilis
AAGCCACTCTAATGTCTCCCCAGAGCCTTACTCCAGGCTCCCTTTCTGTATGATAGTGATTGTGGTAACTCTGCAATGGTTGGTAAGGAATGTCCAAACCTCACAAGTTCCTCTCCTCGCAGGCTGGCAGCTCTGCCTGTGGAGGAAATAGGCAGAGTTAAAGAGAGATTTTGCACAAAGATGTCAAGTCTGAACAGCAGTTAAACAATTAATGTCTCCCCAGAGCCTTACTCCAGGCTCCCTTTCTGTATGATAGTGATTGTGGTAACTCTGCAATGGTTGGTAAGGAATGTCCAAACCTCACAAGTTCCTCTCCTCGCAGGCTGGCAGCTCTGCCTGTGGAGGAAATAGGCAGAGTTAAAGAGAGATTTTGCACAAAGATGTCAAGTCTGAACAGCAGTTAAACAATTACTAGTGCATGAGAAATGGGTTTTTAGTTTTGATTCTGTTGTTTCTATGCCCCCTGGTGCCTGTGCTGCAGAAAGTTGATTGTTTTAAAACCCGGCTTGGAGCAAAACCAACCATGAATTATCTTGGTATTTCTTCCTGAGTAACTCTCCCACCTGAAACTCTGAGGGTTGAGTGAGCACAGAGTGATGGCAGGGGTTTATGCAGTGGTTCTCCTTCTTGTGCTGCTACACAGTGAACCAGATACTTCCCAAGATATAAAACCAGTCCCTTTCGTAGATGATTTCTGCAGAGGGGGATGCTTCTTTCTGACCCTGTAAAGGGATATACTTGCCCTGCTTGCTTTTAAGGCAAGATGATGCAGAATGCGTAGCTTCAAACAATCTCTGCAGACAGTTTTGCCAGGCAACAGCTAATAACTGCGATGGGAGATGAGTGTATCATCCCCAAATCACAACTGTTACAGACATTCTCTTTGCCAGCCACAGAAGATAATGAGGGAAGGGAAGAGCTGGTGCTGGAAGTAGTTTAGGGGAAAGGGGTCTTCTGGACCCTGTCTGACCACCCACTAAAGCAATGTGTATTTTTAGGTAAGTCATATGACAGCTGTGCCTCAGTTTCCCAATCTGTAACACGGTACCATCCTCCTCTGGGAATCACTGTTCATTGCTTGCAAACCACTTTCCAACCCTTACATGAAAACCTGCACAGCCATGGAAGGCAGTAAAGGCATACATGCTTTTTCTGGTCTTTGGTAACAAAACCCCAGAGGAATGCTGCAAATGGCTGTATCCACATTAAACTGGGTGTCACTGGCTTCAGTGATGCTCTGCAACAGTGTGATTTTGGCTACCATTGCACACTTAGCAGAATCTGAGTTAAATACCTCATGAACCCTGAGCCTCCAGAACAACTCTTCAGACTCTCTTGGCTTGCAAGAAAGAATCTTGCTTTGAGTAAGGTGAGATCTGCTGTGAAACACAGGAGAGCTGGGGATGGCTTTTCCACAGACGCTGGGTGAGTTGCAGCCATGTGGTAGTGCAGAAACATCTCATGGTGCCAAAGCAGCAATGCCAATTGAGTCCCTACAGTAAGGTTATTGCACGGCCTGCCCTGGCCCCTCAGTATTTCTTTTTAAATTAGCTTGGGTGTAATAGCCCCGTGTTAATCACGCCTCACAAATACTGCTAAATTGCAGACTCCTGACCTTTGCTTTGAGCCAAATCTTTCCCCAGAATAGTTAATAGAGGCTTGGCTTCGTATTTCCACAACAAATGCCTCTATAAGATGGATTTGGAGTGATTCTCATCAATGCCGCTGGAGATAAGAATTAAAAGGGGTAGAGGGGTGTCTGTGCTGTGTGTGGTGGGAGGAGGAACTGGGCTGGAGGCAAGACTCTGCTTTCCTACAGTCTTATTGATAGCCAACATTCTGGCATGGGATCAGGTGCCCAAAGCTCGCTCTTCTCACCATCATGCTGAGACCTCCCTGGGAAACACTTGGCAAAGCTAAGAAGCTTGGAAACTGTGTGAAACTGAAAGGAGTAGGGATTTCCCTTGCAAAGGCAGGTCTGCCACTCCAGCAAGCTTTCATTTTCATCATTTTTATTCTTCTCTCCTTTTCTTCAGCCTGAGGAACGTAAGTCTATGTCCCTCCTCAGAAAATACGTGCTGGACACATATGGGCTGCAAAACCAGGACATAGCTGGTGTTTAGTGTTGGAAGAGATCCTCAGTCTCTTGGTGTTTGCTTTGCTAACGAAGGCTTAAGTGCATCTTCCGTGCTTAAAGATGCTTCGTGCATTTTTGGTTGGACTGGGACTGTGCTTTCTGCCAGGGCCTCCAGACCTCCCCAGTGCTCTGTTTCAACAGAGAATAAACAGAGGCTTTATTTGAAGGCTACATAACCTTTAACATTGCTCATTCTTTGTCATTCCTCCCCTAGGAAAAAGGGCACTGTGAGTAGACCAGAGCCTGAACATCCCCTGGCTTATGCCGGGGGAAATTTCCAAAGGACATTTCTGTCTCCACAGACTCAGCATCTTCCACAAATTTCAGGAAAGACCCCACTGCAGCTCAGCTTCTGAGATCTGCATTAATGCTTCTGTTTCTCAGAGAGCAAGAGTGAGCCGTGCATCAGGTTTTGGAGCCAAGTAGCATCAGCATTTTTAGCGGAGCATAGCTCTGGAAGGGAAAAGCTTTACTATGAATAATTAAGGACTGAGGAGGCATCAAGCTTTCAGAGGGCTCTGCTGGCTTTCCTTCAAAGTGGACTGGTGGGTTTCCCTGAAGTGCTTTTGTGAGGTAGTGGTCAAAACTACACATGAGGTGCTGGGTGCGGGATGTCTGGTGGTGATAACACGTTTGTGAATCCATCCTCTTTATGATGGCTTTAGTTAATCTGGAAGCAAATGTGTGTAATAGAGGCAGAGGGAATTTCTGTCTTACCAGCCAGAGATACAGGCTTTCTTTTTCCTCCTCCTTCCCCAGAAGAGATGAATAGGTGTGGTGCAGGCTTCTGCTAGCAGGAGCAATTTCGTAGGAGTTTCACAGTCTCACTTTCAGCATCTATTAAGCTTCTTGCAGAAGTGCATCTTTTAATGATGAGTTACCCTAGTATTTTCTGATGGGAAAGAGAAGGCTTTTGTAAGCATGCAGGTAGGTTGTGTCTCTGCTCCCACTGGTGCACTGGAGGAGCTGGAATGAGCAGTTGAGGTGATGTTTTGAAGCTGGTGCTGAAGCACAGAGGAGTTGACTGACTTGTGTGCTGGTCCTCAGCATCAAGACTTCTGAGTACTTCAGAAAGTGAGATCCTGTTTGCTCAGGAAGAAGCTTGTAACAGTGATGCGTGTCTGATCTTCCTTTTTTGTGCTTTTAATACGGTTGATGTGACTGTTGCACGGCCTTTGAGCAATCTCTTCCTTGATTTTGCTATTTAACCCCAAGAAAGCAGGCAGGGGGGGTGTTTCCATGAGGGAGTTGTACTATCTCTTCATTATCATATATATTCCATGCAGAATCACATTTGCTTCTTGAGTTTACTTCTTTGTTAAGTAGTTTACATCTTTGTTAAATTACCACATGATACAGACTGTAGGATGTCCAAACTACAGATTTGCTGATGACACACATGACAAGTCAGCACTATTGGCCAACCACCTGCTTTTAGGAATGGAAAAGGCTGTATGAAAAGTGTCTTCAGATGCTCTCTTATTTTACAGACACTGTAGCAAATGCTTCAGGTCCTTTACTAGTTGAAATAGCAAAGAGTCCGGGGTCTACGCTAGGAATCACACTGACGACAGCCATGCACCGGAACAAACAGGTCATTGTCATTGACAAGATCAAGCCTGCCAGCGTGGTGGACAGGTACAGCTCTAAACAGGCTGCTCCTAGGTCTGCGTTTCCTTTCTCTGCTGCTTTTTTGCCCCCTTGTTACTTACATACCATTCTTCCCTGCCTCTCCTTGGAATGCCCATGTCCACATGTTCTTAGCACTAAGCATGCTAAAAATATCCAACCCAACAGCAGTGGACACTCCTCACTGGGAATGAATGTAACTCAGTGCATGTGGAAGCTGAGCTCTGATTATAAAACCTCAGATCTGACTGCCCTGGCGCTGTGGAGTGGTAAAAACCTATTCTAGAAACTTCTGACTAGAGCCTTTTCGTGATGGGCAAGTCAGCTAGTCACCCTTCCCATGGGGATACAGGATGACAAACTGTTATAGAGCCCGAGCTGTGGTTAGTCATGTTGCTGAGCTGAATTCCTGGCTCGTAGGACTTAACTACACTGCGGCGTGAGCCCACTAGCTATGAGTGGGCACTATTAAATGCTTAAAAGATCTTTCCCAAGCCACCAGCAGCACTGACTCAAGCATGAACCATCTTAGTTGGTATTTTGGGCAGTGCTTGAACCTAAGTTTCCAAGTAAAAAAGTAAAAAAATGGAAGTAAAAAAATGAGATATGAAAGCAAATCACATGAATTCGCACCATAATTCACAGTGGAATTTTGCATGTGTCTGCTCCCAAGTGTAAGGACATGGATTTTGGCCATGTGTATAATTACCTCTCTTGCTGTTTCCTTTGCAGATGTGGAGCGCTGCATGTTGGTGACCATATTCTCTCCATTGATGGCACGAGCACAGAGCACTGCTCCTTGTTAGAGGCAACCCAGCTTTTAGCTGCCACTTCAGAAAATGTGAAGCTGGAGATCTTACCTGTTCACCAAAGCAGGTTGCCTTTGAAACCTCCTGAAACAGGTGAGTACTTTCTGCAAACACCATTGGTTGCCCTCAAAACTCACTTGAGGTCCCTATTGGTGTTCTTGCTGCTTTTGAATGCTGGCAGCAGACTCCAGAGACATCTGTGGAGGGGAAAAAAAAAGATGTTTTGATGAAATGCATGTGATTAGATGATGTTCTTCAAGGATGTGAATAGGAAAAAAAAGGTAACATCTGTGCTTGAATGGGGAAATTGGAGTTGGGAATCCCACAGTTTTGCAGTGCTGAGTGCTGTGCAAACTGCTTCCTTAGTACCTCAGATAAGAGACTTTATTGGAGAGGGAGAAAAAACAACCTTGGTGCTGGCAAATGTATTTCCAAGCTCAAATTTCATTTGCTGATTCTTGGTAAGGCTTTGTAAAAGACATGTCAGTAGCTACGCAGGGTCCTGCTGGACTTCCATAGGAAACTAAGCTGTAAGCATCTTCCAGACCAGGCTGTTTTGTGTGGCAGCTGTGTCTGAGCAGCCAGAGGTAGGGTGAATGCATCTGTAACTGCTGGCTTCCATCATGGAAATAACTGCGGAAGAAACTTCTGGCTCCAGTGAGATCAAGCCCCAAATACCTGTAGATGTCATTAGGAGCTCACTCTGGTGGGCATCCTTGTTGCTCACCTTTAGTTTCTCCTTCCATGTGAGAGACTGACTCAGGCTGTCATACAAACTTCTTTGTGAGCATAGCCTCAGTACTAGTAGAATTGCTGCAACTCTTGCCTGCAGTTTTGTTACAATCCATACTGGTGGTCTTGTAATTCAGGTATTTCAGTGTGACTGTTCAGTACCAGCCCCTTTTGCAACCGTGGTCAATCACTTGTATCTCAGGAAGATGTGTTTTAATGGTAGTGGTGCACAGCAGCCCTGGGCACAACTTTTCTCTCCATTCTCTTCTTGGGCAGCTTGGAGAGAGGTGGAAAATATCTGTGCTGTTTTCTTTAACATGACGCAGTGAAACATAAAATCTAACAGCATCTCCATGTCTAGAAATAAATCTCTTGCATGTCCAGTCTGATTTGTGCGGAATTAAAGCAGTTTAACAAGGGGGGTAGATGACTTGACCTTTGTGCCCAAGAAGAAATGGAAAGCTATAATCCTTTTTCAATGGCTGTTAAAATGAACTATTCTCCTTCTTCCATTAGTGCCCTGGTCCTAATCTTCTTTCAGAACATATTAATTCAGCAGCAGCTCAGGAGGAGAAGGACCTGTGAAAGGACAGCTTGGTGTGTTCAGAACCTTTTTACCCAAACCTCCATACGTCACATCAGTTTACTGTGACAGAAATACAGAACATAAACTTGGGACAAGAATTGCAACACATGAATACAAAAAATAAGGGATATAACAATTGTTCTCACTTTAGATTGAACTCTTTTAACATGTGAGGGATGGCAGGGAATGATGCTGTTCATCCACGTGGCTGCTAGAAGGCAAAGGTGTGTGGCTGGAGACCAGTGGTTGGGCTTGAATCTTGACCAGCGCTGATTGGGGTGGTGGGAAAAGGAAGGGGAGCACTTTGGGCAGGAGGATCAGCTTCCAGAGTAGTGCTCCTCGTGAAACCAGCCATGGTGACCAGCTGAGGAACTGCACCAAAGCTGGCAAACTGTGTTTGGACCTGAGATAGATGCTGCCTTCTGCTTGTGACGCTAAGTGCCAACTCCATGGGCTGCTTGCTCAGAGTTTAGGGAAACAAACACGGGGGCAGTAAGGAAAAATGGGCCATGCAAAAGCAAACTGTCATCGCTGGCAAGAGAGTGAAGCCTGGGGAAAGCAGCTGAGGAGAGGAGACTGTGCAGACCCATCCCTGTTGAGCACTTGCAGTGCAGTTCAGCCCATCCAGTGTGTGCCAGTGTGGGGCTTGGCATTATATTTTTCAATAGCAGCTTCTCATGCAATGAAAATCTGGTTATTGAGGAGGTGCAGAGGGAGCTGGAGCTGCAGCAGCCATGCAAGAATACAGCCTGATGCTGAAGCACAGGATTTGTCAAACTGAGTTTGCTTTCCCTGTGGCTCTGGGGGTATTCAGAGAGTTTCGGGGAGGATTATGCCCTGCTCACAAGATCAACAGGAGCAGATGGTGCCCAGGAGCAGTGCTGGGATGGATGGGTTTCCTCAGGCAGGGATGATGTGAGAAAGCTCAGGGAAGGCTGATGTACATTTTTATCACAGAGTTGTCCAACATCTCTTCTCTTCCCCAATGCACCGACAGCTGAGCTTCAAAGGCACTTTTCTTTCTGTTGTCAGATATGTGCTATGAATTTATAGACAAATGGGAGAGCTTTAATTACTCTAAATGGATTAAATGATTTTGTATATATGCCCATAAGCTCTGTCCCTCATGTTCAAAGTGTTTAATTTTACTAAGCACTTTCCTTTTTGTCTAGATATAGCTACATGTATTAATCTGATTTTTGTTTTTAAAAGCTGCTTGGTTCTGAATTTACTATTGAATCCACAAATAAAAGCCCCAGAGCTGGAAGTATTTTTCAAGAGGTTGATAGACTAAGTGCTAAACTCACTAAATGTTTAGCAAAGACTAAATATAATCACTATATTGGTTGACAAATCTGACCTAAATGATTTGATGCTTGTGATGCTCTCACACAGAATGGATTTCCACTGTTAAGGGCACTAACAGATGACCTTTAGATGAGATGTCTGGATGGACTCACTACATAAACTGAGTCCCTGTGCCAGGTTTGCACCCCCAGAAAGCTCTGGAAATGCCAGCGCTGGTGGCATTTCTGCCTACTTGGACAACACGAAGCCTGGAGGAGATCTCATCCAGGGAAGGTTGTTGTCAGTCAGTGCACGTGGTTGCAAGGTTAAGAGCTCTGGGATAACTGGTGGCTGCAGTGATGCTCCGCTGTGGGATGCCGTTCATGCTTAGCTGAATAAAACAGATGCTTGCAATCTTGCTTGTTAGCCAGCAATTCCTCTTGGAAAAAAATAGATCCAGACAGCATGGTGCAGAGACTCAGGAGAGAAACCCCAGTGCTGCTGTGCGAGGAAGAACCAAGCTGACCCTGTGCAACGGGAGTGTCCATGAAAACAGACAAGGAACCCGTGCCTGGGGGATGTTTGAGGCACCTCAGAGGAGACTTGGGAAACTGTGACTTGATGTTGCAAAGCCACAGTTCCTGGGACGGGATTTCCAGATGATGGATGTGATGCTGCAGCAGATTTCTGCCAACGTGTGCTGGGCTGGGATTAGGGTTGAAGTTAAAGCAGCTGTGTGCCCTTGAACAGTCTGCCATGTTGGGGCCATGTTTTAATTTGCTGTTTGCCACACTCTTGGCATCTTTTCCTGTGTTGGTAGCCCTCTGTAATTGCCTGAAGCAGCAGTGTATAAAGTCCCTTTTGTTCTGGTGAGCTGGAGGCAGCCCTCTGCTACTCCTCTGTTTCATCTGTATGTGCATTCCCAGCCAAGAGCAGCCATAAACAACTAAACGCTGAAGCCAAGCAAAGTGCTCACAGCATTTCTTGGCATGTATGGAAAGTGTTGAGCCTTGTCCCAGGGAGGGCAGCAAGGTGGGAAACAGCACAAGGAGGTTTCCCTCCTACTGTTGGATAGCGATGGCCCTTATGGGAAACCTGTAGCTGGATGGAGCTTCTGCTTGTCACAGAACAGACTGCAAATGGTAAAGACATTTGTTTGCCCCCAGCATGGCTTAGTCAGGCTGTTGGCTCAGGATGCAGAGATTTTTATGGGGAAGGGGTGGATTTCTGCCACTTTGCATCAAGTGTCATGAGGTTACATGGGGGTGCATTTTTGCGGCCGCTGTTCGACACACTCTGACGTGTTCAGAGCCAGTATGAGGCTCTTCTCTACAATCTCCTGGCTTATGTTTCTTGCCTTTTCTTTCTCTCACTTCTCTTTGTCTGTCACGATTTCTGCTCTCCTGGATGCCATCAGTCAAGGTGCAGAAGAGTGACCACCACCACTGCTGGGACCCCTGTGTCAACTACTGTCATACCCACCACCCCGGGCACTGCAAGACACCCACTTGGAACCAGACGGCTGGACAGGATTACTGCAAATGTAACCTTAGTGCATGGCATTGCCCCCATCCCTGCATGTGTTCCTTCATGTTTTGCCCTTCCGTTTCCTTAATACCCAACTCTGTAGCCTGGCTTGTCGCTTGTTTCCTCCTCGGTCACCTGGGTCTGTTTCCATAGGTCCAGTGCAAGAGCAGAATGCTGGGCAGACCCATGCTCCCATCCTCTAATCCCACATCCCAGTGTCTGATTTCATATAGCAAAAATGAGTGGGACAAGGAGGGCATCTCTGGTGATGTGTGGGAATGTGATATGACAATGCACCCAGCTCAGCCCTGGTGCCACACAATAAGTTAGCAACAGGATTATGGCTGCTTCAAAATCTGTAAATGGGAAGCAGGCTCTGTGGAGCCCCAGGTTTCTTATGGCAGTAAGATAAGGAGGAGGAAACATTGCACTGTGTCCGAACTGTGGGAGGCAAACAGGGCAGCCCAGTTGCCCAGCAGCTCAAGTTGTGGTTTCTCTTTGTATGTGTTTAAGGTTCATTAGTGCCATCGTGCCAACCTGCTGTTGGCTGCCCTGCATCTGTGGTGCATTTCTCACCTGGTGGCCCAGGTGCTGCAGTGACAGGCAGCCCAGTCACTGGGGTCACTGCACACCAGAGAGCAATGTCCATATGGAGTCCAAGCCCATCCTCACACTCTCCTGGAGCTGTAAGCCCAGGACAAGGTTTTCACCTTGTCTTGAGCCCTGGAGCTGTGTAGGAGGAGGTGGTCTGAACCCATTAGGTGTTCTTTGAACTCTGTGAGGTGAACCCACTGCTGCAGCTCTCCATGTGTGTCCTTAACATGCTCTGTATTTCCCCCAGCTCTGGTGGCTGCCAACTTCTCGTCTCCCACCATGAACGTGCAGGGTTTCCCGTGCCAGAACTCGAACACGCTACCTCGCAGCTCCCACCCCATGAGCCCCCGCACCACCATGCTGAGGAGGAGGCAGAAGAAGAAGGAGCACAAGAGCTCGTGTAAGCTGGTGATGGGCCGGGTTGGATGGTGTGTGTTTGCCTTTGCTGTCCTTGGTGTTGACAATAGCCAGGGTAGAGCCACAACCTCAGCGCTGTCAGTGCCTCCCTCATCCTCAGTCACTGTACCCATCGTTGCCAGACCAAGGTCTGCGGCAAGATCTGCTGCACTGACCATGCCCTGACCTTCTGCCTCTCTCCTCCTCTCAGTGTCGCTGGCCTCCAGCACGGTGGGTCCTGGCGGGCAGATAGTCCACACGGAGACGACAGAGGTGGTGCTCAGGGGAGACCCTTTGAATGGCTTCGGACTTCAGCTCCAGGGAGGCATCTTTGCTACTGAAACCCTGTCTTCCCCACCTCTCGTCCGTTTTATTGAGCCCGACAGCCCGGCAGAGAGGTTAGAGACCTTGCCCTTGGATGCTGATGGTGCTGCTGCTGAACATTTCATGGTTTGGTTTGTTTTCTCTCCTCAGAGGCTCATTTAGATATTTACTCTCATCCTTGTAATATCTCCCATTCTTCACTGGGCATGGTTTACTGTCACTGCCATTTCTGCACTCGTCGGCTGACCGCGGCCTCCCTCGCATCCCAGGTGAACGTCTTGGCACCAGGCTGCGGCTGTTCTGGGAGGAGGAGGAGGAAGGGAGCGTGTGTCTGTGTGAGAGTGCCATTCCCATTCCTTGTTGGGGTTTTGGTTTTTTTTGCCTTTCTCTTGGAAAGATAAAGCTTTTATGTCAGTGCAGAAAGGGGAAAGATCTAAACTAATGGGTCCAGCAAAGTGTTTTCTGCCTGGTTTCATTGTAGTAGAGCCCAGCCATGTAAATCGGTATTAAAGCCAAGGCTTTGAAGCACAGAGGAGGGCTCTGATTGAGGAGCAGGTAGGTGCTGCATTTAAGCACTCTTGCTTTCAGCTTTATAATGCTGGGAAAAGAGCAGAATGGAGGAGCAGCATTCACTGCTGCGTGTCACCCCTGGGATACTGGGAGCAATGACTCCTCCAGGGAAGTCTCCAAGGGCTCCATCAGCATGGGCTGATGGTTTTGTATCCCCAAGCCAGCCGTGGCTGGGGACAGAGCACATGGAGGAGTTGTGTACCGGGGAAGTGTCTGCAAAAGGAAATGCAGGTCCTTGCTGTGCAGAGCAGCTTCTCCAGGTGGCTGACGCAGAGGCTGCTGCTCGTGTCTGTGGGAGGAGAGGGACAAGGGGCTGGCACAGGAAGAACACTTGTCTTGAGTGATGCAGGTTAAGAGAGATTTCAAAAGCCTTTAGTGCCTTTTTGTTTGTTTAAAAATGAAGGTGATGATGTTTTATCCTCAGTTACCTGTGTGAACTTGGCTCACATTGCAAAGCACCAAACTCCTTTTATAAAAACAAAGCTGGCCGTCCCAGGGGACAATGGAGATGTGCTGGAATACGCCTGGCTTTGCTTTATCCTCTTGCCAAGCCTGGAGCAAAAGCAGAGACTCACAGTGCAATCTTGCCTGGCTCTAATGTGCCACACAGGCTGCTCTCCCTCTCGGCTGCCCACCCAGCAGGACTCATGCTCTCCTGGCTGCTTCCTGGCACCAGGGAGCAATCCTCTCTGCGTTTGCAGCCTGCATTTGATTTGGGGATTAAATCACTGCAGTGTATTTCTTCCTTCCCTAGACCATGCTGCTCTTCCTAGGTGGCAGGAAAAGAGTCTTTCCTCCCCACCTTGAAGTGACAAGTGCACTGGGTTTGCAGCGAGGTGGAAAAGGCAGTTTTGTGTTTTCATTTCACTTTTTATTTCTTGCTATTCCACAAAGCTCGTTTGCTCCATCCTTTCTAGATACATTATTCCCTGCCCTTGAGAGGTTTTGCTCTACCTGCAGCCTGAGACATTAGAGCTGTTTTTCTCCTCTGTACCAAGGGCTCTCGGCTGAGGCTGGGCTATGATTTTGTGCTGCAGTTTTTGCTCTTTGCAGAAGAGCGTGAGCAGTGGGAGCACAGGGATCAGGATTAGCTGCCAGGGTTTGTCTTGCATGTTCACACACCCCTGTGCGAGACCTGTCTATCTGAATGTGCTCTTGTACAAGCACAGGATCCACAATTGCTTTGTCCGTATCTGGCTTGCTGTGGAGGAGCTGCCTCTTGGGTGCCTAGCAAGTTTGAGTAGTACTACCAGGGAGGAGGATGGCATTACCCTCTTTTCAGGGAGGTTGAGCTGCCTCGTGTTTATTTTCTGCTTCATAGGAGGCAGTTTGAAGCAAAAGCTCTCACCTTCCTGACTTGCCATTTGTTTTACAGCCAATAGCCTCTAATAGACTTCCCACCCTACCTGTGGTTTTGTTTCCTGGGTGCAAGATGAAGCCTTTGGGCTCTAAATGGGAGAGTGATTCAGCCCCTGTTATCAGCAGGGAGGGTGCAATAGGAAGATGTCTGATGTCCCCTCTTTGCTGCCTTGGAATACACACTTTTTGTGTCCTTCCTCCCTCTGCTGTCATTGACAGCAGTGGGAGAGTATCTGGCTTCTCCATCCCGGGATCCCAAAACAATGCTT
>NW_009943978.1:208027-217045 GCF_000696875.1 Nestor notabilis
GCTCTGCTCAGACACAATTGTTTGATCATGGTGCTTCTGGCTTTTGAGCATGAATAGTTTGTGAAAGGAAGGTTTAGCTGCTGGGTGACAACAAAGCGTCGATCTTTCGGGGCTCGGACGCACCCTACCACTAGCATACACACACAGATGTGCACACACACACAGATGTGCACATCTGACCTGTGCAGGCCAGCTCAGGCGCATGTAAAGGCACAAGGGATGGGTTTCTGCAGCTGGTGATGTATAGCTGTGGTAACAGCTGCTGCTGCTTACCCCACAGTGGAGGTACCATGTGGATACTGATGATGTTGAGAGAGATCTTCAAAGCATATCCTGCCCAAGGCTTTAGTATGCACTGCTCTGTGTCTACCTGCTCTGTTGCTGTCTTTGAGCCCAGGAATGAGTTATGACAAAATGCAAATCTCTGCAGCTCCAGGGAGACATTCTTAACATGGATTTCAATGCATCCATGGGGCTGCCTTTCACTCCAGGAGATGCCTGTACTCTTGTTCTTTCTGATTTTAAAGCACCTTTTCCATGATCTTAAAGCACGTTGTGAGCTCTGATGTTAGACTGCACTTCTCTGAGGTAAATGCCATCTCTTTGGGAAAGCCCTCCAAAAGGTTTGCATAGGATCCTACAGCAGAGCCAGGGAGAGGTTTGCAGGAGCCTTGGCTCCCCAGGCCCTGTTTCTAGCACAAGGGCACATGACAACAGGAGACCAATGTCTCAGGAGTTATTCTGAAGGGTTAACAAGGCACATTAGGTCTTCTTACACTCAGGAGGGAGACAGAAGGTTATGGCTTCACTCCACAAACTTTTATAAACCTGCAAGACCAGGGCTTCAACAACCATGATTGACTGAGGCTAATAGTAAAAGAAATAAAATACTTTTCACCTAGGAGAGCTGTTGGCTGTAAAACACCCAGGCAAATCCACCACGAGTGAAGAAGCACAAGAAATGGGTGTTTTGTGAGAAGGCAGCTCTGGTGGGAAAAGTGACAAACGTTTGCTTTGATGCTGTGTAAAACAACCCTGTGATCTCCCAGTCCTTGAAACAATGGTGCCCAAACAGATTGTGTCTTGTCTGACCTTGAAATGACAGTGATGTCTCTGTGGTGCAGTTGTTGATCCCTCCTTTCTGAAAGGCCATAACAAGAGAGCTCTTGGTGCTGGAGGAGGCATCTCTGTCGTACTTGTTGCCACCTTCAGATTTATAAGCTGGTATTTCCAAGTGCATCTGTGTGGCTGCATAGCCACAAGTGAGTAAAGGACTGTAATTAAACTTGATATAATTTATTCACAAGGGTGGATTCATCTATACACCATGGAGTTGGCTGTCCTAATCCAAGTCTCCTTGAACAAACAGTTCTGAATTGACATCTCATAAAATAGCCAGTGTTTTTCCATGGATGGCATGAACTCAGGCAGCAATGTAAATATACTGCAAGTTTAATACCTTCCTACCAGCGAAATAACCTCCTTAGGCTCTCTCTAAACTTGCTCATAGCTCAGCTTTTGATGGGCCACCAGCAAGAGCTGTTGTGCTTGTGCATTTTTCTTGATTTTGATTCTTTTCTTCATAACCTGGCTTTTTACATACATCCTGTTGTTTGGAGGTGAATAATACAGCCAGCATCCATGGCCTTTGATGCTGTCTTTGTGTGCCTGGAAGCTGTGGTACCATGTTTTCTTACCGTTGAATTGGGTGTGAGTGATGAAGAGTGGCTGGAAGGGTTGGTAAAACCAAACTGTCTTCCATAAAGTATCAGTGGAAGCTGACATCTAGAAAGGGGATGGTGAAGGATGTGCCTGATCATTAAGCAGGAGGGGAATAAAGATTCTCTGGAGAAGGCTCAAAAGAGGACAGCTGATGCCTTCTGGGAAACCTTTGTGGTGAAGTAACTCCAAATGTTGAGGTGAACCCTAGACTGGTTCCCATAACTCTCAACATATTTTGGAGACCGCTGTATACCATATGTTAGCAATGGAAGAAGAATGGTTTCCCAAGCTCTGCTCAAGTGGCAGCCTTATAGACAGGTCATGAGTGGAAAAGATGTGGTTATAGCAAACAACTGATGAAGAGCATGGGGAGAAAGAAAATGAGCAATTGCCTATGGCCAGTCACAGGGAACTCTGCGCTTTTGGTTTTGTGGAGCCATGGGCCTGCTCAGATTAACTGTGGGAGATATTGTCTTGCTGGTGTTGCAGTATATGTAGTAAAAAATAGGGGAAGGTGGATAGTGAATGTAGTGGTTCATGTGTGAAAAAACCTTGCTTATAAATAGAGGGGTCCCAAGAGACAAACCGTGTATAGCCAAACCATGGTGTAGCAGTGTATCTCCAACATAGCCCTGCCATCATTGTTTTCCTTCCAAATTAAAAACCCCTGCTGATCTCTGTTCTTGGAGAAAGTGGGTCTAAACCAAAACCCCCAAAGGGCCACTTGTGGTTATACTGGTGAGCTATCACATCAGAGCAAAATTGGTCTTTCGAGGCAGTTAAACAGTATCAGTGTACATTTGGCTTCCAGAATTACAACGGGTAAATGATTATCCAATTTGTTGAGGCATTCCAGAGAGTTCATTGGATTGTAGCTTCAGTATTAACCATATATTAAGCAGAGGAATCTGTGCAATTTTCAGTGCCAGTAGGTTTCAGAGGGTGTGGGCACATGGAAATAGGGTAGAAGGGCACATGCCCTTGCATTTGTCACTCTCATCTCTTGGCCATAGTGTTGGCTTTTAGAAAGCTGAGAGTTAATTTTGATTATCTTTTTTCCTGAAGTTGCAGGAAATGTGACCTAAAATGGTTATTTAGGAGCAAAGCATGTCTGAACTGAAGCAAACCACAAGGGTTTGCTGCCTTGTCACCTTCCAGAGGCTCTTGGCACTGGGATGGGCATTGCAGAATGAGTCGTCTGCCCTTTGGGGCCACTTCTGCAGGATTTTATCTCTGCTTTGTGTATCTTGTATCAGATTTGTTGGGTAAAAGTAACTCATGGCTGGATGTGGGGTTGTTTTTTTTCTCCTTTCCTCTTTTTCCCTGCTTCCTTGTTTCCCTTTCCCTCTTTTTCCCTGCTTCCTTGTTTCCCTTTCCCTCTTTTTCCCCAATGTGGACTGCAGGTGTGGGCTGCTACAAGTAGGAGACAGAGTCCTTGCTATCAATGGCATTGCGACTGAGGACGGGACTATGGAGGAAGCGAATCAGCTCTTGCGTGATGCTGCCCTCACGAACAAAGTGGTGCTCGAGATTGAATTTGATGTTGCAGGTATGTTGCCAAAGGACTTGCTACTCCTCACTACCAGCAGGACTCTGCCTGTGGCTTTGCTAACCCATAGGTGGGACTGTATTCACATAAATACAAGAGGTTTTCTCTGGAGCTTGGAGGGAAGAGCAAGAAGACCCTGTGAGAGCTTTAGCGTTTCTCGTTGTTCTCTGATGTACACTGAGATGGAGGGTCCTTCTGATCCTTTCATTGGTGGAGTCTGAGGAGTAGATAAAAAGGCCACCTGCACTTTAAATATTTGGTCATTAATATGAATACTATTTATAGTCATGTATGGCCTTGAAGCAAGGAGGGAGCCCAAGGTCCCGGCTGGGGCTAGAGTGCAGCTTTATATTAAAAAGAAAAGACATTGTTTTCCTTTTACATTGATAGACTGCCTCAGTCTCGAAATGCAGCACGATGTGAGCACTTCACTTGATGTTCAGAGGATGTATTTTTAATGAGAATCCAAATTTTAACCTAAATTCCTCATGGTCTCAGATAACAACCTTCTTTGAACCAATAAAGCTGAGCTTTATGGGCTTGTTTTCCTTGGTTCCAGAGACAATATTCATGCAACTGAAAACACTCTCTTCTTCTCCTCTTTTCTTTTTTGTCTGTTTTTGGGTTTATAGAGTCTGTCATACCCAGCAGCGGTACTTTCCACGTTAAATTGCCCAAGAAAAGAGGTGTAGAGCTTGGAATTACAATCAGCTGTAAGTATTGCTCAGAACTGTGCTAGCAGTTGCAAGAACTGCTGCTTTCCACTCTGGCACATCAGAGGGTCCCAGTGGAGAGAGCTTAGATTATGTGGGGTTTCCTGGTAGCAATCACAGTGCTTGTGATTTATCCCAAACTGAATTAGATGTGTGGTTCCTGTTTTCACAATCTGGTTTCCACAGTCTGGTGACCGCAGAGAAAAGCAGCTGCATGAGGGGTTGGGCAAAGGATGTGTCTCAACTGATCAGTAGGTCTGTGCTGCAGACTTATGTTATATATTATGTATTGTGTTTATTTCTTTTTAAAGAAAGACATTATGTACCTTTCGAAGAATTGCCTGGGTCTGGTGGGACTCTTGCAAGGAAACATGGAGGGAGGAAAGCAAGTGTGAAGTGAACCCACAGCTTAAGGGGTACAGAGGGCAAACTGCCAAGAGGAGGAGGAGGATGAAGGGCCTTAGAGGTGGGGGAAAGCACTTTAGGGCTCGGGAGGGTGCTGGGCAGGGTTTGCCAGGCGTCATTGCATAGACTAACCCCTGCCATGGAGGAGGAGATCCACATGCCAGGACTTGGTAGGCACAAGAGAATGAGACATAAACCTTCTTCTTTCTTTTCTCCTCTGCTCACTCTTTATTAATTATCTTTCTGTCCTGAAGCGTGTTTAAAGACTTATTGGTCTTTTTGGAGAGGACACTGTAAGGGGATGATGCGGCAAATCTATCCCAAATTTCTGGCTAACTTGGGATGATGTTATGCCTTGCATCAGGGAATTTTTCCTTTCTGATCCCTCTTTCGCTGGTGGGTAAACTGAGTTGAATCATCTCAGATTTGCCATGCCCAGAGGCTGCCACCACCTCTGAGCTGAAACAAAGCAGCTTATGTGACTGCAGTGATGGGATCTTGCATCTAAGCCCTCAGGAGCATATGGACCCAGCTGTGTCTGGGGAACGGAGTTGCTAGGGTAGGGACACTTTAAAACTAGGATTCATTAAAATAGATGAGCTGTTTGCAATTACCTCTTGGCATTTACAGCATTAGTTAGGGAGTTAATTGCAGGTCTTCTGGTTTAAGTGGGGTTATTCTCGGGAGTGACTTGAACATTGACAGCACGGTGGCTTTGCACCCTGTGTTATTTCTTCTCCCTTTTCCTAGCTTCCACTATTTGTGCCACAAGGATAATCCTGAGAAATAACAGCACAGTATTTAACATTTGGCTTGGTAGCAATTACTGTCTGAAGACATCAAAGTGCTTTCTGAGGGCAATGGGGTTACCTGTACTGACATTTCACTGGCGGGGGAGCCCACAGCACAGCATCCCAACCCATGCTGGGTTCTCAGCCCACTGCCCTGCTCCGTGCACTGGCATTGTGATCTCAGGTAGCAACCTAGGATGATGGATCTGGTAGCAGAAAACTTCTGTCTTGAGCATGGGTTATGGTTTCACCCCATTTACGCTTCAAAGATTAGTTTGCATCTGGGGCTGCTGAGCAAAACAACCCCAGGAGTTGCCAGCAAGAATATTAGTTTTTATTTGTGGATTCTCACTTAAATGGGGTCTGTCTCAGATGTGCATTTGCACTTCAAACGTATTTATATGTTGAAAAGTTTTTCATTTGAAATTTGTTTAAAGAATTGATTTTACACACTGTTTGGAAATCCCTGCTAAGTAAAAAGAAACACCCCTGGGTTTTAAATAGTTGGGTACCCGTTATTCAGCTACACAGCAATTTTTAAACAAAAGAATAGATTTGATCTTTCTGATTGTTGAACGTGTTTGCAGAACATTGTTTGAGTAATGCATATGCATAAACTTAAGATATATTTCAGTCCTTTGCTGAGTCAGAGCCAAAATTCTGTTTACAAATGGAGCAAAAGACAGCCATCCAGAAAATGCAGTGGCAAGGATGAAATGCTACTTGAATCTTAGTTCTGTTTTCATATATTAGCCTGTGTAAGCCTATGTCCACATGACCCTTAGCAAATTAGATCTTAATTTTGTCACTCTGCCTCTGACCAGGCAGGTAAATATATCAGTTTCAAACATTAAAATCAAAGCAAGCAGCCTTATGGTAAGTACCTCCTGCGGATACATGATGTGCATAAAAGCAGCAAGAGAAAAGAGGTAAAAATAACTATTTTGCCGAGTTCCTCCCAGTTCTGCAGATTTGAATGTTTGTATGCATCTAGAAACAGCTTTTACAGCTTTCCTTCTGACACAGAAAAGCGTGTAACTACTGTTTTAAATACTGGACTTGGTTTACTGGCCTCCCACATTGGATTCCTGTTCCCTGCTCTAAAAGTGGGGCAAGTTAAATAGATGACAAGCTGGAGGGGTCAGTAGAAGACCCTCTGGATTGTGGCCACGGAATTGTGTTTGTTCCTAAACTTTGTGGTCCAGCTACACTGTAAATGAAGGATGAGTTGCTTTGGTTGAGGTTTAGCTCTCAGCTTCAGCAGGCTCATCTGTAGTTAATTCCTCTGTCTAGGAAGGTTTGCTGCTACTGCCTTCTTACATGGGCAGAAGTGTTACGACCTCATCAGAGAGCACTACAGAAATAACAGTGATCGAGTTCTTGCTGTGCTGTGGCTCTCAGAGCTAATTGAAGATGGGCCTAAGCAAAGGAATGGGGAGAGCAGGATTCTTGATGGATGCATTGGAAGAATTCTTGTAATGGAGCCAGTGGCAGGGGGGGGCATAAATCTGCTGCAAAGCCTCATAAAAGGGCTGAAAGCCCAGGAGGTTTTTGTATGAGGTTCTGAGATGAAATGTTGTATGTTTGTATGCTGGTTCTGGGACGAACACACAGGGAGGGTCTGTGCTTGCTCTTGGTGAGGGGCAGATGTTTGCTGAGGCGATTTCGTCTTCTCCAAGGTGAGAAAGGTTTTCCATAAAGAGAAAGCTTGGGATGGGCAAGCCTGTGGTTGTGATCTGTGCACTCAGATGGGTTTCTTCCCCCTGCTCAAACACAGCATGGCAAAGGGAATGCAGCAAGTCAAGATGCACAATGCAAATGTATGTATATAGCATTATTTCCTCTTCCATTCCCCAAAGGATGAATAGGAAATCCAAGGGGTGAGTGTCTTACTGACTGTGCTTTGTATTAATGTGGCACCTCGGTGCCCTCAAGCCTCATTTCAGTCTCCTACATTTGCTAAATGAAAATTAGCAAAGCAAAACACCAAAGCTGCTTTGTGTGCGCTGCTTCTATGCACTTCATCCAGGGGTGAAGGGGCAAGAAAACAACAAAATTGGTCTCATTTTCTCCATACCCATTGTCTCAGTTTCTGTCCAAGGCTGCATTTGGTTGTACACCAGCTACTCTGGTTGCAGAGCAAAGTGTGAAGTCCTTTCAGCTCTGTGTGGGCTGTGGAGCTCACTTGCCTGCAGGGACCTCTGAGGTGCTCTGAATGGTGGGGATGCAGAGATGTGCAAACTGAGGGTTTTGACACAGGGATGTGAACAGTTGACTCTTGTTAGCCTGAACTACATCTCCATTAGCAGAACACATGCCTTAAGTGCTCTGATCTTGCTGTCTGCATTCAGCTCTAATGACACAGTTTATGCCTTTTTAGGTTTTCTGTAAATCTCTTACCAATTAAAATCTCCAGCAGTGAGAAGCTGATAGTTGTGTATTATTGTATTTTCAATACCTAACCTCTTAAAATAAGATATGGATTTGTTATTAGCCTCTGGAAAATGATTGTTGATTACACAAAAGATTGCTCTTTGTGGCTGGCTGAGTTTTTTTGGTCTGCCTCAAATAGCCTCTCCGAGGGCTAGTTGTGAAATTTGCTGCAGGGTGAAGGTGTGGTGGTGTTGCTGTTGAAACAGATATTGAAAGTACCATTCATTTTAGATGTGTGTATATATATAGTTTGTTTACCAAATTACCTTTGTATATCTTTACAAATCAATTCCTGTGCCCTTGGCATGAAGTACTGCAGATAAGGAGTAAGCAGTATATCTGCTTGCGGGTGATAAACCCAGATTTTAGGTAGATAGATAACTTTGATTAAGTCGCTTAAGCAGCGTAATCACTGTCCTAGAGAGGAGACGGATCTTTTGAGCTGAGAAAAACTAGCTTTGCTGGTGCTGGATTAGCCTGGGACCTGCCACCAGCCCAGCAGTGTGCCCAGCATCCTCCTGTCCTACCCCCTTGCTATCACTGAAGCTTCGACTGAGATTTGCAGCTGATTCACTCTGGTGCTTTTGCCAAAGTGGGATATTCTGTCATAGTTTTGCTACCTGGAGATTTGGAAAGGAAATAGATCTGCAAAGGGGCAAATATCCTGCTGGAGGCATGGATAATTTATGCTGCTGCTGTTAAAACTAACGAATGACAGAGGGAAAAGTTGGGTACTGAGATTTGGGTTTCACTTTTGGTAATCAATTCTGATTTGCTTTAATTCCTCTTCTTATTCCTTAGCTATCCTGAGTTTATTTGCTGTCTGATTTTGTTCAGTTTTTCCCATTTATAAATGCTTCCTTTCTTAAATGTATTCTTATGGCATTGTTGTAGTTTCTTTAATTACACATTGGCAGAGAGCTGCTTTGGCTTGGTCAATAATGAAGGGCATTTATAATGGGCTGATGCATGTGTGATGTGCTCGTGCTCCTTGGAGGGGAATAATTTACCAATAGGAGTCATTATGCATTCTATTAAAAACACAAACTGGACATGTGTTTCTGGCTTTGTCATCCATCACAGAGTAAATGCCAAGTGAGCCAGAATCCCAGCAGAGGTGGTGAGAGACTGAAAGCAATTTATAAAAAGTAAATAACAGTATTGATCAATTCACCTTTTTATCACTGCTCTGTCACCACTGCCAAGCAGTGGTTTCAGTCTAAGTTTCTTCCCCACTCCACACTTCTACCTTCACCAGCTGTTGATTGATGGAGCTTTCTCTGGGCCACTGGAGCAGATTCGAGCTCTGTTTTGTAGTGGTAACCCCCCAAAATACAGATCTGAAAATGAACCACTTCCATCTGAGGGGGTTTTCCCTGGCAAATGGAAGCCATGACCAGCGTTC
>NW_009943978.1:217076-222986 GCF_000696875.1 Nestor notabilis
GGTGAGAGAGAACATGGGTTTCTGCTCACCAGCTTCTGTCTCCATGCCTTGATACACTTCTCCCCTTGACTCCTTTTGCTTCCATCTCCACTGTACAGACAGGAAAGCAAGATGCAAGCACAAGACTGGGTGTCCAAACCGTGTCTTCCTGTAGCAGAGTTACCAAGGCAATGTCCTTTGAAGAGAAATAACCACATTGGCAGCAGCAATGAATGGATAAAAAAGCTTTACTTATCAGTGCAAACATCTTAAATCCAAAGGCCACAGATCTAATAAAATAATAATGTAGTTTAATTTATTTTTTAATTGTAGGCAAATTGGTTTATCTAAAATCTCACCAGGGATCTACATATCTAATGCCTCTGATCTAGACTGAGCCACCACTTCAGTGAATCATAGAATCACAGAATGGTTTGGGTTGGAAGGGACCTTAAAGCTCATCCAGTTCCAACCCCCTGCCATGGGCAGGGACACCTTCCACTAGACCAGGTTGTTCAAAGCCCCTGTGTCCAACCTGGCAGAGGGCTGCTGTTTTTTAACATTTGGGTACTCTGATGGTAGGGACAGTTTTATGCAGCTGTACATGGCTCTTCCATTCAACTGAAGCCTCAATAAAAGCCATTTGGAAAGAACAACTTCCAAGAAAAACCTGCAAACAAAATCCAGAATGAATTTTCCTTAAAACTTGCTTTGCCACCTTTGCTTCTGACACTAAAGCTCGTGCTGCCTTCAGTGCTGACACCAATTGCAGAGCTGCAGGAGGACAAGGTCTCACTCTCTGCTCAGAGACTGACTGTGGGCAGCATCTCACCACATGTTGCAGGGCTTGTAAGGCAGATGCTGAGATAAACACCATTCCTGAAGAGCTTGAGGCATGTCATTGTCTATACATGTCTTTCCCCCCTCTTTGCTCTTTTGAGTGTTCATAGTCTTTGGACATACTGTTCTGGCTGTGGCTGGGCCAGGTTTAGATGTGGTCATCCCCACGCCACCACCAGGACTGTGGAGATCCTCCCTACCCCCTTTCTGTCACACTGCCTCTGCTTTGAAACTAGTAAACAACCTTTGCAGTGAAAAGTCTTTTTGCTAACCTGGATCGTTTTGACAGAACCAGGCTAGGGAGTGACTACACATGCAGTGATGCCAGCCCAACGTAGGGCTCAGGGTGTGCTAACAGGGTCACCCATCACTGCTGCTCGGACCGTAGCATTGTACACCTCGCTCAGCAGCAAATACGTCTCCTATATTGAACAAGAAAACAGCAGTGGTAATAACAGTGTGATACATCTCTGTCCCCTGTGCTGTTGGTCAATAGTGTGTGGGCTCCTCAATCAGAGGGGGAATTTCTGCGTTGATTTTAGCTGCTCCATCCCATCCTTCCCTCCCACTGCTCAGCTCTGCCCAGTGTGTGTCTGTCTAGCTGCTGGCTGGTCCGTTCTGTGGACAGGTTGAATATGAGCCCTTGTTGAATCTCCACAATTAATCCGCTTCTCTTTGACCCAGACACAATCTGAACATGAGTGTCCAGACCAAAACTGCCTGGCAATACACTCCAGTAAGTCATTGGGTAGGATAATTCTTCCAGGCTACGTATCATTCAGCAGTCACATTGCTGTGTCTGTTATAAAATCAGTCACAGTTTACTCTTCACTGTCTGACCTAACTTGTATACTCAGCCCTGCCACAACTGAGATTGGCTGTCTTTTTGCTCTGTTCAGTACAGAAGGTCTAGTTATATCTGGCAGAGGGTCTCCTTACAGGTGACAGGTTAGTGCATATGTTTTTAAACCTCAGAAATGAATGCAAACGACAGGAAAATCTAGAGCAAGGAGGTTGGTAAGAGGAAGCTTTTATTCCTTTATATCTGACACCGTGGGGTGCTCGCTAACTTCTGTTAAGGCATCTGGATCTCTGTGTGGTCAGTGATGATGTGCCACACAGATATTTTGATCTCTGACCTGCACCTGATCTGTTCAGATGCAGCAAGTTTCTTCCTTCCCACGCAGGGAGAGAAGATCTGTCAGCTTTAAATGGGGTGATGCAATTCCCATGGCAAGGCAGGAGGGAATGATGCGGCGTGAAAAGGATGCTCTTGGCATATGGTTGGGGCGTGGATGGTAGAGAGGTCATGGGGGTTTGAATCATAAATGTCTCCTGAATTTCTCAAGGGAGCAGCAGGTCTTGCAGGCAAAATCTGAAAATGCAAATGCTCCCAGAGATGTGAACTCGCATCTCTTGTGGGCTGAAAAAGTTACCAGAGTCAGGAGAGGAGCTGGAAACTACCCCTTCCAGCTCCAGCACTGGGACCAGCCCTGATTTCTCTGGTTTTATGTTGAAGTGATCTGAGGAGCTGAGCCAGCTGGAAAACAATGGGTTATCTTATTTTTCTGGGGTTATTTTCAATCTGGAAAACTTCCCAGCCCACTTTAAGAACACAGAAATGCTTATATTAATCACAGCACTGAGGTACTCCCTAGGCACCAGTGCTAATGTCTGATACTGCCACAGCCGTTGATTCACTTGCTGTGGGGTATCAGAGATATGGGTGAGCAGGTGTTTGCTGTTGGATGCTACATGCCCTCCCCTGCAGGAGGAGTCTGAAGGAAGCAGCTAGTTAACATGGGCAAAGGGCAAGCAACAAACTTTTGCAGGGATTTACTGCTTTTTTATTCCTGCTATGGCTTCACAGCATCATTTTGTCAAAGGAATATAAACTCTCTTTCCTTATGACTCCTTCTCTCCATTAACCACCCCCATCCTTGATAGCAGACTCAATGCCAAGTTTTGTACCCATGTGTCTCTCTTGCAGCTGCAAGCAGAAAGCCTGGGGAACCTTTGATCATCTCTGACATCAAGAAGGGGAGCGTAGCACATAGGTGAGTGCAGAATCCCCATCTGCCAAACCTACTGCAGAATCTCCAGCCCAGTAATAAGAGGTAGAATGAAGCCCAGGTACTAGAACTTGGGTCTGGATTTCACCAGCATCAAGGAGATCTCAGACCTAGAGGCTTTTCTTAGACCGCAGTAGGGTTTGCAATCAAAACTGTACTGAAACAAGTAGAATTAAGCTAATGGAGAAGGTGGCCAGGGCACTGATTCAGATGTCTGCTGGCCCTATAAGAGATGGGTGTTTAGCATTTAAGAGCATGTACTAAAGGGCTTCACATAGCCCATAAGGTGCTGTGGCTCATCAGGTAGTTTGCCATGTGTCGGCTCCTGCTCAGCTGAATGGAGTGAGTGAATTGTGGGCACTGGTGGAGAACTGTGCAAATAACTCAGCATTTGTTGACTTCACCTCTGATCCCAACACTTCATAGTAAGGCTTTCAGAGGAACTTAGTGCTGCTGGATGGCTCTTTTCTGAGTGCTCCTACAGGAGTTTCCATAAGAGGTAGAATATCTCCCAGTTAAACATCAGGCATTTTCCAGCGCTGTAGGTTACCCAGGCTGTGTATATCTGATCTTCCTGCCTTGTTCTGTGTTGAAACATGCTCTACACAAACTTCCTCTCTTTAAACAACAGTTCTCCCAGACCCTGCTCATGGTTGTTTCCCAGAAAGATCAAGGACAGCAAAAAGTTAGTATTGTCATTGCCACTGCAGGACTGAACGTGTCGTGGGATCTGAAAGGCAAATACAAATGTAATTCTAGTTTTCTTTTCCTTTCCACGTAGAACTGGCACCTTGGAGCCGGGAGACAAGCTGTTAGCCATTGATAACATCCGACTCGACAATTGCTCAATGGAGGATGCTGTGCAGATTTTAAGGCAATGTGAAGACCTGGTCAAATTGAAGATTAGGAAGGATGAAGATAACTCTGGTACAGAAATCCTGATGCAAACTGGTGCCTGTCCACTGTAATGACATTTCCCAATAGGTAGTGCAAACTAAGAAAGATAAGGGCTCTGCCTGTCTGGTCACCACTTTCCAATTGATTATAGTCTATTTTTGTTGCTCTGCCCTTAAATGGAGTCTGGAAGGTTAAATCCAGTTTGGTCTGAGCATGGCTGACAGCCTCAGGCTTTTGCTTCTAAATGCTGCAAGTCTTTCCTGTGACCTCTTTCATCCGGCTGATTACAGAATTCAACATTCCTGTTTTCTCTTTCAGATGAGCAGGAGACAACTGGTGCTATTATCTACACAGTGGAACTGAAGCGATATGGTGGCCCCTTAGGAATAACCATCTCTGGGACGGAAGAACCTTTTGATCCTATTGTCATTTCGGGCTTGACTAAACGAGGGCTGGCAGAAAGGTGAGGTCTGGGGGCAGAAGGGGTGAATTGAATCCATGGAAAGGGATCTTGAACTTTGCCAGTTTTCCTCTGTTGTCATAAACTCTTCTTAAGTGTTTTAGTCTGCTAAAAAGGAAAGGTGCTATGATGGTACCAAGTGCTATGGAGCAGGATGCTTGGGACTGTGCTGTCAGGGCAATGAGAATGGCTTAAAACAAGGCACTCTGGAAAAGGCAGATCCAGTGAGTCAGTCGAATGCAGCAGCCAGGAGCATGTGTTTATCTGCCCCTCTTCCATGGAGGTGCTTTCCTGGTCTGTGATTTCCTATGCACATCTTGCATGGGAAGAGTGCCCATAGAACCACTCCTGTCCAGGACTTGCCTATTGCTAAACTACAGCTTTATGGCCATGACAGCGCTCTGTCCTGGTGAAACCACAGATCTCAGGGGTCTTCTGACCCGTCCTTGCTGCTTGCTTAGTCTGTGCATGTGGAGATACCTCACTGCAGGGCTGGCATGCCTCAAGCAGCAGACATTTATACTGCATAAATGTAGGTGCAGATTTACCTCTGGCAAACAGGGAGGTTGACTGTGTGCGTGCTGGTGTCTGAATCTATGTGGGATCTGAATCTCTGTGGGATTTAAAGGATCAGGACGCTGCTGAGAATATAAGGTGGAACTGAGTCATACACGGTATCATAATTAATCTGTCTATCTGGTAGCTGTGACTTGTAAATACATCATTTCAACAGCCCTGAAATGGCAGAACAACAGCAATTAGGTGCAAAGTGCTAGACGCTGGGGAGGTTTGGCTGCAGACCTGGCCTTTTGGTTCTTTCTGTTTCAAGGCCACACTCCCTCTTAGCTGGGCTGTAAAATGGTCAGTGCCTCTTTCTGCACTGGGTTCCTTAAGCTCTCTGTGTGCATGCTGATGCACATTTACATTATTTGCCTTTGGTAAAGAAGGGAGAACATCAGCATCTCCTGAGAAGTAAGGAAGAGGGATGGGCTTTATCAGTGATTCTTCTCTTTGGGGATTTTATGCTTGCCACTGGAGGATTCAGTCTTTTTCCCTAGAAAATAATAGTATCTGAGGCTTTTCCGCATAGCAGTTCTGCGCTGTACCTGCAGCCCAGCCTGAGAGAGGTTGAGGGCAGAAAGCCCAAGTGCTGTCAGGTGTCAAAAGACAGCCTTTGTACCCTTGTTGCTCTCAATTCCCTTTGCAATGCTGCGGCTGTTCCTCCTTTGAACTTGGATACACATCAGTGACTGCTCCACGGAGGAGTGTGGTGCAGGCTACTGCTGTGGTACGACTGAATTTGAGCAGGAGCTGGCAGGCAGTAAGGGATGAAAAGCCTTTTGAAAAGAGCAATGGAGCCACTCAGCATGTTCATCAGTCCTGACTAGCAAAAAACAGTGCAGAAGAGTGGCACGGGAATGGAGCAGCGCAGGGATTTCTCTGGATAACCTTGGCTCACTGTGGGGAGGGTGAGGAGCGCTGGGATGAAGGCTGCCTGCAGGAAAGTAACAGGTTTCTGAAGGACAGTGATTTAAATCCAGATCTGTGCTGGCTTTTGCAGGAGCACAGGACACGTTTCAGCTGCACTGGCACAGGGTGGACCAGATTCCAGTGTCTGATAACGGCAACGTGCTGGCTGCTCTTGTAAAGGGACGGGCCTGT
>NW_009943978.1:223017-244957 GCF_000696875.1 Nestor notabilis
CTGTGCTGCAGCCAGGCTGCTCGCTGGTAATGGGGAAGGCGGGCTGTCCTCTAGGATCTGTCACACATCTGTCACAGAGGGTGATGTGCTGTCGAAGCTGAAAAGGCTCCAAATTTGGATGACTTGGGGTTTATCTTGTCCTTGAACGTTTTTCTCCTTGTACTTGTCTGGTCTTACAGAAACCTACAGAGGCAGCTCAGGCTCTTGGGTTGGTGTCAAGTGGTGGCTTTCTCCCATGTTAGTCTCAGTTTCCCTTCCTTCAGTGCCTGCAGGTGGCTTTAGCTTGGGCCATGGAGCTTGTTTGCTTTCTCCTTGGGGAAGGGAGTGTGCCTGAACAATACTGTTCAATTCTGGTCACCGTGTAATGGTTCTCCAAAAGCAATCTGGGGCTATTGCTGGCATTTTAAAGTGCCTGCCCAGCATCCTTTGGTGCTGCCTGGTCAAATAGATGGAGTGGCTGCAGGAGGATTTTGTCCAGGAGTGCTCAGCACCAACCCATGTTGGCAGGAAGGGACAAGTGGTGCCTCTGCCCATGTGCCATGTAAATCTCTACCATGTGCATGCAGCCACCCCTTCTCCAGTGTGTAAGTGCCTGCAGCCCCCTTTTACACCTTGCAACTTCCCTGTTGCTCAGTTCTGCTCTTGCATATGTCCTCTGAGCTGTAAAGGACATGGAGCATGTAGCTCCCTGGGCTGGTTTGTATTTAAGGTGAATTAGGCGCTGTTACTGATAACAGAGAGACACAAGGGTCATTAGCTAGAAACAGCTATCTCTGATGCTCCCGCTTGGCACAGGGGTGCCAGAAGATGGGCAGATGAGAGGACTGGACTTTGATTTACTTTCCCTTCCTCCCCGCCCCCCCGAAGAAACCCACCTGACTGAACGTGGCCTTTCTCTTTAATAGTTTCTGTATTTTTCCCTGCTGAGGGACTTTCACAGTTTCTGCAGAGCAGTCGTTTTGTTCAGACACAGGCAGCTGGGCTGGTGTCTCGGGTAGGAGATGTGTCCCCATGCTGGGTTTAGGGCTACAGCAGGCTGCCCTCAGGTGCTGAACCAGTGCAGCAAGCCAAGGGTCACCTCCACACTGCCAGCAGTTAAGCTGGATATTTTTATGCCTGTGTAGATGAAACTTTTAAGGCAAATACTCTGGCTCCGGTTTGATCTGTGATTCATTCGAATGCACAAGTTTTCCCTGAGGGCTTTTCCAGACTGATTTGGATGGGACGAGACGGACATCTAGTGGCTGGTGGGACTGTCATGGCACTGTCCAAGTATCTCAGCAGCAGCAGCAGACCAAACAGTCCTGCCTGCTGTTTGGCTACATTCCCCGATTTCGTGTATGTGTAGTAGATGTTTCACAGCAGCGTGTCTACAAAGGTTTTGTAGTTTAGGGAAAGGTGAATAGCTGTTTTGCCTATGACAGGGTGTCAAATCCCAGTTCTGCAGGGGAATTTGGAGATGTGCCTGAGAGAAGCACATTGCCATGGAGAGAAAGATGCTGCAGTTCAGATTTGCATCTCCTCCTGGCTCGATCACACAGGCTTCTGGTAGCTAAACCTCACGGCAGTGCTGGAGGAGGACAGGATTCCTGCTCTTGCTGGCATTAGGGAGTGTGAGTGTGGTGAGCTCGGTCCAGCCTTGGCAGCCAGCTCTGTTGATGGGCACATCCTGTCCTGCCTGCTCTTCCTGGAGCTGCAGCAAACACCGGGAGAAGTCATGGTTCAGTTCATGCTTGCACACACAGTCTATATGTGTTGGACCGTTTTGGTTTTCAGTGGATTTCTGAGTTTGTCCTATCACTTATTTCCATCAGTGTGAACATGCCCCTCAGTCTGGTGGGCATCACACACTGGAACTGCTTATGCTTTTAATGTGTAGACTCCTTTGCTTTGAGAAGATTTGACCGTAAGCTTCTCTTGCAGTCCCAGGGGGCCTGGGATCTGAGGAAAGAATCCATTCCTGGGCATATTTGTGTGTACATACAAAGATGAAACATGGGGAGGGACCCAGATTCCTGGTAGTGGTCGTGAAGAGGAAATCATGGGTTTACTAAGGGAAAACCAAGACACATTTGAAAGAACAGAGTTAATATGTTATTGCTTCAAGTAACAACATAATAGCCTGTTTCACAGAGGCAAATTGCTTCTCTGAGGGTTCTAACAGTGCTTTTTCTCTCCAGAACCGGAGCCATTCACATCGGTGACCGGATATTAGCGATTAATAACGTGAGCCTCAAGGGCAAACCGCTGAGCGAAGCCATTCACCTGCTGCAGATGGCAGGGGAGACGGTCACACTGAAGATCAAGAAGCAGATGGAGAGTGAGTTGGGATGTTTTGGGATGGGAAGTGGAAGGGAACCCAGGTGATGGAGTAGGTAATGCTCTGGGGTTTCCTTCTTGTGTGGTGGGAGGTGAGATGAGGCAGCGTGGTCAGGGGCATGGTTGGGCACAGAGGGGGAAGGTGGGTGTTTTCTGACTCACAGATGGAAAACAAAGGCAACGCGGGGCTCTCTATGGTAGTGGGAAGAGAGTAGACAGCAGGATTAGTGCTGATAATAATTTTCTTTCCAGATTGACACCTTGTGCTGTTGCTGCTATTGCCTGTCTGTGTGGGTGTTTCACCCAAAAGTGCAGCAGAGTTGCCTTTAAAGGTAGAAAAGTGCAGGGTTTTGTCATTGTTTTGTGGTTTCCCCTCCCCAAAAATGAGCAAGGGGACTCTGAGCTGGTAGAATCCATGAAAAACAAAACTCCACCTTTAATTTAACTTTTTGAATCTGATTTGCAATACATCTTTCACATCTCTTCTCTTTCATAGTATCTACCTTCACTTGGAGATCCCCTTCTCATTTCCATGCCAAGCTTCCTGTGACTTTGAAGCTGTTCTTCATGACACAGTATCCAGTAACAGGAGCATACTTAGTACAGGCAGGTCACTGGGGGGTCTGAAGGGGGATTGGTGAAACCAGGGAACATGCAAACTTCACAGCCAAACAGAGGCTTTTTCATGAAGTTCAGAAAGTAGCTGGTGCATTCTGGCTGCATTTCGGTCTCTCCCCACACCCTGTATTTTGTGTCTTTTTTTGTGCCATGCTTCTGCAGTCTCCAGATTGAGCTGGACCTACCTGTCCAATGGCAATGGTGCTGTGGGAATTGGAAGAAATCAAGTGATCAAGCTCTCTTGAGCAAGCATGGCCCATGAGATGCCTGTCCTGCATCTGAAAAAGTAGCATTGCTCCTAAACTGAGCACTTCTGGCCATGCACTTGCTTTACACACAGAGAAAGCCCAGACAGGGAATGGGGACTTAGCAAAGAGAGGTAGAACTGGGGAGCTAATTCTTTTCCAAGAGACCCCAGTCGCATTCCCTGCAGCCAAGTGTCTCCATCCTTGGTCTGAAATACTCCTTATTCTCCCTGCTGACACTTAGCATGGTCTCTGACACTTCACATTTTCACAGCCACTCGCTGAAGTAATTGACATGCAAGTGCCAGTTGGAGCCTCGTTAATCATTCTGAGAATGAAGCAGGTGTAATTGAAGTTTCAAGGTAATCTTGAGTTAATCATGGGGAGCAATCTTCCGAATGCTTGGAAAATAGGGACTTTCAGAACACGGGGCTTTGTTTGGTAAAATAATCTGTCCTCATTGTCAAATGAAGACTTTCAGAGGACTTTATATCCCAGCCTCTGTGAGTTGGAGATCTAGGGTGTGGATGGCCAACAGGACATCTAATCAACAAGGACTCTAAACTATTCAGTACAAAGACATGCTTGTGCTGAGAAACCATTCTGTGCATAGCTTGTACCTGAAATGGAATTTGATATGATGATAATAAGGGCTTATTAGTACTAAAATGACGAAAGGGAAGGTCTGAGCTTCATCACCTGTATTCAGCTTTCCATTTTCCAATCACTAATCAGGGGAAATTCAACCTCAAAATACCAGACCCTGGAATTCCGCATTGTCAGGAAGCTCTCTCTGCAGAGGTGGTGATTAGCCTTGAACTGGTATGAGGTTGTACATTCTTGGAAGGGGGCTGTAACTTCAGCTGTGGTAGTCTGGGACCAGGTTGCATTGTTGTTGGAATCTCATTAAAACATCTGCTTGTGACAGGAAGTTTGCAGCCAGCACCCTGACTGTGTGTAGTGACAGGACAAGAGGGAATGGCTTTAAGCTGGAAGAGTGTAGATTTAGATTAGATATTAGGAAAATATCTTCCCTGGGAGGGTGCTGAGGCGCTGGCACAGGGTGCCCAGAGAAGCTGTGGCTGCCCCATCCCTGGCAGTGTTCAAGGCCAGGTTGGACACAGGGGCTTGGAGCAACCTGCTCTAGTGGAAGGTGTCCCTGCCTATGGCAGGGGTTGGAACTGAATGAGCTGTAAGGTCCATTCCGACACAAACCATGCTGTGATTCTATGAAAGGCACAAGAAGGTGTGCTTGAGAACTGAGATTAGGTGTCAGCTCTCTCATATTTGAGAATCCTCAAATCCCCACCTATTCCACGTGCTAAAATCTCAGAAGGGCATTTCTTCTTGATTCAGCTAAAGATTACAGCATTAAGTCCTTTTAACCACATCGCACATGCCTTTCTCAGCTACTTTGGAAGAGCTAAAGAGGTTCTGCAAAAGACTTACAGTACCTGGGCTTGGCCCTATGTCACCATAAGCCTTTTTGCCTGCTAAAGCAGCATGTTCTGGTTCCAGAATCCTATCCCAAGAAGTCGGGGAGTGTAAGCGAAGTGAGCGACCCAGAAGATGACCTGACAGACTCCCAGAAAACTAGCAAGCTGTCTGAGATATACTCCAGCACAATTCCTAGCATGGACAATGTTATGGATTCCTGGGATGGCTCCGGCATTGATGCTGGCTATGGAAGCCAAGGTAAGCCAGGGTTGGCTTTTCTTAGGGGCCTCAAGGCGAAGATAGGCAGAGCCCCTGAACCTGTCTGGAGACAGAGCATGAGCTGAAGCCTGTGGTCTGACCACATTTACATGGCTTCCTGCTTCCAGCAAGGGACAAAATGTATTTTAAAGTGCACTCATGTGGTGCTCGGAGTTGATGTATCTGATTTAGGTTTTTATTGGCACATTTTTTCTGGTTTATATGGCATCATACTGTTCACAGCATTCTCAAAACCATTATGGCACTTCATAATTCACATAATCAGAGGAAGTATTCACTAGCCATATGTCTTACAGAGTGTTTGGTCCATAGCTCACTTCTAATTCTCCAGAGAGACTGGGTAGGACATATTAATCCTCTTCAGGATGATTTAAAATCCACAAGAATGTCTTGTGACTAGAAGCACTCACTTAACAAAATAATTAAGGTAATACTACAAGAAAGTATTTCTAACTCTCTAGTGAGTGATCAGATGAACACATGTCTTCGAGGCCAGGTTTATTCAGCTGTGGCTTCTGGCAGACATATGGAATTGGGATGGATGATACTCTAGTCATGGGAATAGATTTTTTTACTTGGAGAAAAGCACTGGAAAACAGTTATTCCAGTTTAGATGTAATGGTGTAAGCTCGTATTAGCCTGTGTGGAAACAAAACCAAACCCTGAACTGCCTCTGCAGAGGGAATTGGTGAAAAGATGCTGTCCAGAACAGAATGTGAGAAAGGGAGGGATGTTGCAGGGGCATTGTTGCAAAGCACCTTCAGTGTGTGCTGAGGAAGATGCGTGCCTGTGCTCACTGCACTCAGAGTGCAGTGCATGAGTGTCTTTTCCACCATGCCTGAGTCTTCAGCCTCCACTGGCCTGAGGTCTTAATTTAGGAAAGCGTCTGGGACTGAAGGCTTCATTAGGAAGGAATCCCCTGGCCTTCATAATGCTGCAATCCTTCTCCATCTATCAGGACTTTAGCACAAGTTGGACACTGGATTTAGCAAAGTGATTGCTTTTACCGGTAAATTGAGAACGAGTAATTGAGCACAGAGCCCCAGGGAGTGGGGCTGGTGCCAAGCTGCCCAGCATCCACAGGCTGCAACTCGGCTTCAAGAAGAACCTCTCTCCTCTTCCCTGGCAACTGCATTTGTCTGCATGGTGGTGCTGGGAAGAGGGCAGGGAGAAGGACATGCAGGGTTGCCCATGGGATGTGGAGGGAAGGAAGGATGCAGGGAGACCTGCCTGGAGATTGGGGTTCACATCCCAAGTGGCGAACTATCGATTGGGCTCTGCAGCCTTGTAGGTTTTAGGTTCATTCACAGGTTTAGGAAACCCCTCAAGGAAGGGTTTGGGTCATGCTGAGCCTGGTGGGAACATGCCACCAGGTGGCTCTGAATTCCAGCGATCCAGCCTATCTCTCTGGAAGGAGGAACTGAAACCAGAGGCAACCAAGTGACAGCTCTGGACATGTACCCCTGCTGCCCCTGGCCCCACTGCTGCCCCCCGCTGCAGGGACCTGCATCCAGGGAGCTCGCTCTGCTCTGGCAGGCAGCGAACGCTCCTGACTGTTGTGACATGTTGGCAAGCACTTCTCCTGGGGCTGTCTCCAGAGCAGTCTAACCTTTAAACACACGCAGAGGAAACGCTCAGCTAAGTGAAATAACAGACCTTGGCATTTCCAAAGAAACTGCTGGCGTTGTCTTTGGGTATTTTCAGTGCTCTGAGCCGTTTGGGAGGTCAAGTCCCCCTTAATTATGTGTTTCTCCTGTTACCTCTTCCTGTTCGTTTGGCACGCGCTGTGATGGAAGTGTGCGGTGCTTCTTGGAAGGGCTGTGGGGATTTCTCTGAAGCACTCAGTGGGCAGCAGGGAGGTGGGCAGGGGACTCGGGAGGTTTGTTTCCACTGCAGATGGCACTGACACTGCTGAGGAATGCTCGGTTTTGGAAGGTTACTGTCCTGGCAGCTACTCATGAGACGTGGGGATCTTGTGACTTGGGTAGTGGTGGATTTGCATCTCTGGAGTAAGACATTGCAGTACGGGAAAGTCCACGGTGGCAGAAGTAGCAAAACTTGTCTGATTTCATCCCAACAGTCTGTCTTGATCTCTTATCGCATGTGGTACAGAAGAGCACCAGAAGTTTTTCCTCCTGTTCCTTGCCTTTCATACATATGTCCCTGGAGCAGTTTTCTGTACCTGCACCAGCTGATCCCAAAGGCACAGAAGGAATTCCCTGGCAGCTCTTCGGAATCAAGTATAAATCTTCTTCCTTTACCACTGCTGAGCACACTGGAGCTGGTGTCCACAACTAGGTACCCTCAGTGCTATTACACTTGTTGAAGGGAAACTTGTTTCTGGCTTCTCCAGATGCAGTTTCTTTGCTGCTGTCCTTCTATATCCTATTACTTTTTTGTGCTGTCCATTAAGTCCCAAAGGCAGTTGAGAATCTAAATGAAGATTAACTTTTTTCCCCAATAGAAATCAGGCCTCCAAATCCTTCAAAACGAATGGGGTTGGGCATGCTGAGGGAAGCTTGGCAGCATCTTCTCTCTACCCTTTGAAGGACTCGCTGTATTTAAAGGTGGCTGCTTCAATAGCATGATTTCTGTTGGGTTCAGTGTGGGAACAGGAGCTGTTAATCAAGGTTAGAGCTGGCTGGGTGTAGGATCTGTCTCTGTGGGTATGTGTAGTCCCAGGTCTGTGGATCCCAGACCCACACCACGAAACTACTCAGAAGTGAGGAAGCAAAGGAGAAATGGGGCATCTTATGACATGATCCTGAGAAGCTGCTGTGGTTAAAGCAAGAAGAGATGGGAAGAAGCACCCCTTTTGGATGACTGAGATGGAAGCAGTGTGCAACCCATATGGCCTCAGGTTTGGGACTTCAGGAAGGAGGCTCTCCTGGCTCAGCATGACTTTGCCATTTGGGTTTTCTGACCAGGTATTACCCTCTCTCTCTCCGTCCCCTCTTGCCTTCCCTAGGTACGTACATACCTCAGGCTGCGGGAATAGGCCTCCATCCACATGAATGGAGACACAGCAGGCAAAAGAGCAGCACCCCTCCGGGGGACCCCAGGAAAAACTACCCCTACATGGATGGAAGCTTCAGTGAAGATGACTGGGACAAGCCCAGCAGGTATGGAGGGGTGGGAGGAGACAGGGAGGAGCGTCTGCAGATGTGGGTGTCACTGTACAGGGACAAGGGGGCATGGGAATGTGATGGAGTGGCCAGCAGTGTCCTCATCTCTACATAGATAGCCATGGGGAGGGGTGCTGGGATGGTGACCCCCCTCCACATTGCCAGGTTACCCTGGGTGTAGCTCTGTGGCACGTCTGTCATGGCCAGGGGACGTTTGTGTCTGAACTTAGGGCGGTCTCAGCTGCATGGTCCGCAGATTCTTACCACGTCTCATTCTCCTGCCATGTAAAGGCTGCAGGGTTTTCATGGTTTAGATGTAATAGATGGATATGATCAGAGCTGTCCCCACATGTGTTGGCCAGACTTTTCTGAGTGAGGATGCAGCTTTCACAACAGCTCAAAACAGCCACGAAACAAAACAGGCCAACCAACACTTTTGGAAGACCAGTATGAGATTTCATGTCCAACTTAAAATCTCCCAAAGCTGTGGCTGGACATCTCTCTCCATCACACTTTGGACCTCCCAACACCACAAATAAATCCACACTGAGTGACCATGGTCAAGATAATCCCTGGATTTAGCTGGTGTGGGAGAAATCCTGCAACACTTCCTGAGCCCGTGGAGGAGGCTGCAGCTGCCCCTTGCTTTGGGTCTAAATCCTGCTAGATTTGCCCCTTTCTGAGCCATACACGGTGGAAAAGCCTCGTTGCTTCATAACCCTCCCCTCGACATCCTCCAGAGTCCCCATAGTTTGTGTGTGTCGTGGTGTTACTGTCAGTTCTTCTTGTTTTCTCCTTATTTTGTTCCTTGACTTTTGTTTGTCCGAACAAACCCCTTAGAACATCTCATGGCCATTTCCACCTATTTAAAAGATGATCACACTGGCAGGAAGGCTGGCAGTGGCGGAGACTTTGTTCTTGTTTTGCATCTCAGCGAGACCCAGCTCGCAGAGGTCATTGTCCCTGGTGGCCCTCACAGCGAGGCCAGCTGAAGTTAGCAAATCTGAGCCCTCAAAGCTCTGCACGTCCCTAATGAGGGCTCCGAGTCCTGATGTCAAAGTGCAAGTGAAACGGTTCATGCTGCTGAGTGCTTTTATTAGGGAGGAAAACAAAATATCTCCAGCCCTGGCTGCCTTGAGCCTGTAAAAACCTGCTGGCCCAGTGGTGTGAGAGCCCCCGTTCTGATTCATTTGCATCCTGGATGTGTGTGTTACAGTGCTGGTCTGAGAGGCAAGAAACTGGTAACTGGAAGGGACTTTTGCCTCCTTGGGAACCCGGGAGCAGAGGAAGGAAATGAGTAAGGGGAGAGAATTGAGAATTCCTTTTAGGGGGAAATTTTGGTTTGTTTTTATAAAGTCTTGCTGTGTGGGTTTTTGACCTTTCTGCCTGGTGTGAAGGCTACTGGCCTTTAAAAGCTCATGGAAGGTAGGGGGGGAACTTAAATACAATAAGCTGTGTGAGATACTGCTCCCTCCAGGTAGGCCATGATCCCACAAGGAGCAAAAGCACATGTGTGTGAGTTTATGCCTCCTACAGGCTCCCATTTAAACCCGTGGCTGAAAAGCAAAGCGCGTGCTAAAGACTTTGCAGTTAATAGAGATTTGGAAAAAGCTCTATTAATAGTCTAAGGGGTCATTATATATTTAATGGAGGCCAACCTCTGACTTGGGCTCAATTTAATGTTCTGACTCTGCTAAGTGGCTCTGGTGGATGAGCTCCCTTCCCCTCTGCGGTGCTGAGGCCCATTAAACCATGCGAGTGGTGTCAGATGTTGCAGAGGTGGAGCCTCGCCTATGCAGCTCCTAATAAGATGTGTAGAAGATGCATTAGGGCTGCTCCAATGTCACTGTCTCTTTGGGGTCTCCACCGTGACACATTAGTGGGTTTATTGTGACCTTGATTTAACACCACTGAGAGCTTAATTCAAGAGGCTCTTGTTAAACTGAGTGCTGTTTTGCACAGAGCTGGTGTTCAATAAGCAGTGTTCAGTGTCACCTACTTTTCTGACTTGTTCAGAGAACTTCAGCATGTTTAATTGCTATTTGATTTAGCAGTCTGAGAATTGAGCCTGGTCAGAGGTAAGAGATGCTGAAACTGCCAAGGTGGGGAAACTGCAGAACCCCCCAGCAAGACACACATGGTGTTCACGTTAACATACGTTGAGAGTGGTCCTCTCTCTGCTTATTCTCAGTTGTAGATGGAACTGGTGGCAATCTTTACATGGTGGCAATCTTTACATACCAAAAAGTGCCATGGCTGTTATGTAGCCCCCAGAAAGAGACCTTGTGAAAGTAACAGCTCAGTTCCTGGCCATCCCAAAGCAAATGAAACGTGGTTTGTATGGGTTATACATGACACTGTCGGTATTGCTGGCTGTTGTGTGCATTTGCTTGTCCAGCCCAGGGCAACCATTTTTATATACATCTCTGCATTATTTACTCTCATAGAGACCTAATGTATTTCTCATTTTCTCACCATGTCTGTTACCCTCTGTGTTTTTCTCTCTCTTCTCAGGTGTTCTGTGTCTCAGATCTGAGCTCTATCCCATCAGCCTTTGTACTAACAGTCTCTGAGGCTCCTGGTTTACCCATAACGCATCCTTTTTTCTTTCACTTCTCTATTTCACCAAAACGTCTTCCTAAACCTACAATCTTCCTACAGGCACTTTTTAATTTATCCTTTGAACTTTGACATTACTGCACCAACTTAATTCTTCCCTTGAAGGACACTTGGTAGTAAATGCATGGAGGTCTCGTATTCGGACTCTTGTCTGAAAAGTTCATATTGTTTGCTTTTGTATATGAAGACCCTTCAAGTCTCTGCTTTTACTGGTGAGACACTTGCTGTAGCCTTGCGGCTTTCATCCCGCTGCAGAAGAGTGCTGACAATGTTTGGTTCCTACGTTACAACAGATACCCCAACCGCCAAAATGGCCTTGAGACCACTCACGAGGATAGTTTTTGGCGTGTTTTTGGAGAAGCTTTGGAGGATTTGGAAACATGCGGCCAGTCTGAGCTTTTGAGGGAGATTGAGGTAAATCCCTTTCTGAATTTGCTGCTGATCCGACTGTTTTGCTCTTGCCCTGAATGTTAGACTGTTTCCCCAGATCTGTTAACTGCCCGTAGCATCCCTGCGCTGCCAGTGGTGTGAAGAAGGGTTTGAGTTTAATCCGTGTCAGTTTGTGCTAATGGATAACTATGTCTCATTAGGCAGCTGCTTGTGTGCACTTTCCCCCTGAGCCGATGACTTACCCACCAGGAACTCCACGCTCCTTTTGCAAACAGTTGCTGGCCAGCAGTCTTCACACGCCTGTTGGCAAACCTTCCCTGTCAGACGGTAAACCCTCTGCTTGGCAAGATGCTATCTGTTCAAAGCACTTAAAGGCCAAGCAAAAGGAGCCCCCTTTAGCCACAATGGGACGGAAGCCTTGGCTTACTTCAAATATAGATTGGCCTGACATATATCTTGCATTCAGCTGTCGCTCTGCCGGAAACTCTTTCAGTGAAATAGGTAATTGGAAGCTTTTCAGCCGGGCTTCCCATGGAAAAATCTGAGAAAGCAATTGCTTCCTGCAGAAATAAAGGTGTTTCCTCTCTTCACAAATCACTTTCTCTTTTCTTTATCCAAAATGCTTTGGAGGTCATGTTATTGTGTCCGGTTGTAGGATGAGGAGCCTGGATTTCTAAGCTGTGGGATGCAAATAAAGGCCTCCCTCAAGCCTGTTGAGCAGCAGGAAGCAAACCTGCCTAGCAGGATGGGACCCAAGCAGCTCCCCTCCCTGACTCAGCTGCTGCAGCCCAAAAGAAGGAGCAGGACCCCGTGAGCTCGTCTCTCCCCTTGCCTTCTGTGTGCCAAGGACCAGAGAGAGCTCGCTGGGTCGTGCCCTCCATCACCCCCAGTGGGGCTGTGTTATGCACAGTTGCATATCTCAGGCTTCAGAGAAAAAAGGCAATTTCTGAATAATTGGAGGTGGAAAAGGAAAGTCCTGTTTTGGACTAATTGTTCTTTCGTCCTTGATCCTTAGCAACTGTAAGTGGGGGAGGAAATCTCAATTAAATTCATTGTGTTGATGCACGAATCCATGTATTTATTATCTTAACTGCTGAAGAAAGTGCTGATTTATAAAAGAACAAACCAACACACAAACCCCACAAACTGTAACTTCTTCCTTTAATCACTTACTTCCTGGACCTGAATGTATTTAGAAATGAGTTTAGGCAGCTGCTCTTAACCTTGCTGAACTGTTGTGGAATGCTTAAGAAAAGGTACCCCTCTGTAATGGTGTGTAGATGTTTCTCTTCTGCAGAATGGTTGGCACCTAAATGTGAAAGAGAGGATTTGTGGGACTATTATGAAAATGCCCAATCCCTTTCATTTTCCAGGGATCCATAGTGCAGAGATGCTGTTTCAAGGCTTTGGAGCTTTGACAGTTATAGCAATGCTTTAGAAAACCAAAACAATGAGAGTGATGCAGGATGACCCAAGATAGCCTGGAAATGGGTTCACGCACAGCAGCAATCCACTCCCAGACTGTGGGGTATGGGTTGAAACAGGCTTTTTCCAGTATGTCTAATGGACCACATGTCCCTGCTTTGCTTTGAGGGCAGCCAAGACATGGGGAAAAACAAGCCACAGGCTGGAGAAGTCTGGAATTGTCCTTTCTGCTGCTTGCCCTTAACCCAAAGAACCCAGCAAATTTTTTGTGATGCTGCAAGAAGTATTTAAATACCTTGGAGGTAGAGAAGGAGTCGAATGCTGCTGGGTACTGGCTGGTTGTGGTATTTACTGAGTGTGAGGGAGGACAGTAGCACAGGGTGCAGAGACCTTTCAGTCTCCTCACTGGCTCTGCAGTGTCGGTGTTGGTACAGCACGGCACAGCACCCTGGGGTGGGTGGAGGCTGCCTGAGGTCACTGAACAAACATACCCTGCTCGGCTGTATTGATGTGTTTTAATCTGTTTCAAGTATGGGGTAAGTCAGCGTCCTTCCAGCATGTGGCAGATTTCTGAGTATTGGCTAAACTAGAGCTGGTTACGTCATTTTTGTGTGAAGACCTGAAAAGTGTAAAGCTAAAAGGTTGTGTTTGGGATGGAGTGGGGAGTCCTGGTGTTTTCATACTGCCACCACCATTTGTTTATCTGCCTTTGTTCCAGCTTGAGGGCCTTGATTAGGGATTTAGTCAGATGGTGTTTCCCTGTGCTCAGGAGCAACTGCTCTTTGACGTGCCAAGTTTAACATTGCAGAATTTTGCTATCTGCTCCCTACCTTTCCTTTTTGTCCCTTCTACCTTTTGACGACATTTAATGGCACTGCAGACCCTTGGAGCCTAAACTCTGAAATAGCAGTTTTCATTACGCTGTTTAAATGGACTCTGTGACCTGGAGCCAGTTGAGGTTCCACAGGCTGGATTCTTGACTCCTTTGTTAGCTTTGATCAATGTAATCTCATTAGCGAAAAGCATTGCCAAATGGAGTCGAATCTACTTAGGGCCATCTTTTAATGGATGTTATCAGGGATGACCAGGCTTAAATACTACTTAATTTCATATTTCTAACTCGGTTTTCCTCAGTGACAGCTCCCATTTAGTGACAGATCAAATCCTGATTTCTCTACTGAATTGGCCTCAGTGGAGTCCAAGCTATTGCCTCCCCTGGGCCATTGCCAGCCCTGTGCGATGCTGATGGTGAGCTGCAGCCTGCAGGGTAGGCTGGAGAGCCCAGCGAACACTGGTTCCTCTGGGAGACCCCTGAGATTGGGATGTTCGCCCTTCTTGACTACCAAGAAGGTTCCTGCACAAGGTGTGGTGTCCCTGCTCATGGCAGGGGGGTTGGAACTAGATGATCTTAAGGTCCTTTCCAACCCAAACTATTCTATGATTCTATGAGGCCTTCCTGGCCCTGTTTGTGTAGAAGGAAGAATTGGTGAAGCTCCATGTCAGGGTGGAGAGCAAGCAGCAGGTCAGTGATAGATGTGGCAGCAGGCTCCTGAGGTCTGGAAATGGCTTTTATAGCCAGCTGGAAATGCTTCTTGGTAGTTACTTTTTGATTCCTGAGAGCAACGGTGCCGTCCTGTTGTCTCTGCCGCTTTTGTTGCTGTGTGGTCCATCCCTTCCTGCTGCTGGCTTAACTGAGTGACTTTGTGCCCTTGTCCTGCAGGCATCCATCATGACAGGGAGTGTGCACAATCTGGGCCTGGACAGCAGCAAGCTGCTCCTGGACTCTGTCAACCCATCGGGACTGAGCCCATTGAGGAAGGCAAATGCCAGCTGTGAGGATGGACAGACTGAGAGCAGCAGCTCTCCTGCCAAGAAGAATGAGAGGAACCTGGACATGAAGAAGATCGAGAAGGAGATGCAGGAAATCATGTCTCCTACCCCCCTCGAGTTTCACAAGGTTTGTGAGGCAAGGGTTGGTTTGGCACTGCAGTACCTCGATGGTTACAGCTGTAAAAGCTTTAAACCTTGTAGAAGATCTCTTCTGTTTGGAGAACCCCCCAAAAATCTTCCTTGTGAAAACTGGTCCCCACCAATGTCTGCAGCAGAGGTTTCCAGAGGGTCAGATTAGGATGAAGGGGCCTCTTCAGAAGAGTAACAGGATTTAGCTGCCGTGCTTCAGCAGGGTTCAAATCTGTGCTTTCCTCTTTCCCTTTATTAGATGAGATTTCCAGGTCCTTGTGTTCTAGAGTTTGAGCAAGAGCTCAAATTATGGCCCCATGGAGACCTATCAACCCTTTTCCAGTTCAGTAGGGCACTTTTTATATAATAAATAACTTAAAAATAACTTTTTTCCCTCCTCTTCCACTCCACTCCAGCCTTTCCTAAAGGTGTGCACTTCAGCAATGGGGTGTTTGGTTGAATTCAGTACCCAACTGAACACAGCCAGTTTAAGCATGGTGCAAGGCAATAGTAATTAGGAAAAGTAAGTGTAGAAGCTGCTGATGCAGAATGCAAGCAGGGGAGGAAGCTGGAGAGGTTTCAAAACGTTTGACTGCCTTTTTCTTTCCTGGTGTGACTTTAGAACGAAACCTGCAGTTATGGGAGCTGGAAAAAACAGCTTTTCATGTTTGATCTGCTCTTGTCCTTCAGGGCATGGCAAATGTGCCTTTAAATAAAGCTCCTTTGTACCCGAAGGAGGGGAGCTGTGTAATTAGGCATGTTATAGGGTGACTCTTCCTTCTGCTGGAGCATCTGGTGTTGGCTGTGTTTGGGGATAAGCTTGAGGCCAGGAGGGCTGCTCCTGCGCGTCATCCTGGGCACGGTCCTTCCCAAGGACTGCACATCCATGAGGCTCACTCAGCCAAGAGGACAATGATGGAGCTGGAGCCTCATGGTAGAGTTGCATTCCCAGTCCATGGGAGGCTGTGGGAGATTTTGGTGGTGTTGGGGGATCACTTGTTCTTGGCTCCCGGTGTTATCCCACTGCAAGATATGCTTCCATCTCCTTTAAACAAGGCCAAAGTGTGACATGCTCAAGGGGAGGGTGACGAGGTTACCCATTTCTTGTCCTCAGTACATCAGCACTTACTGATAGGAGTTTTCTGAAAAGAACAGAGAAGTTCAGGAGTTCCTATAAGAACAAGCTGTCTTTAAATTTGACACACTACACTGAAAATTCCCTGTGAACATGTTGATTTTTCCTGTGCTGCTCTGGTACACACAGGGCATGTACAGCGTGACCTGGGCCAGGGAAGGTGATGCTCTGTTAATAACACTTAGTGTGTTGCTCTCTGGGTGAAATACAGCAGCTCTCTGTGTTACACTGCTTGTGCTTCCTTCCACATCCAAGGTAGAGGGACTGCTGTGTAGCTGGTTGTCAGCCACCCAAGCTCTTCTCCATGTGATCTACCAAAGATAAGGGTGTCTGGTAGATTAGGCTCACTGTGTATTAATTATCTTCTCCTTCCCCTGCTGCATTGAAACCTATGTTTTCTGTTTCTGCCCCTCCAGATGACACTCCACAAAGACCCAGAGAGTGAAGACTTTGGATTCAGTGTGTCGGATGGCTTGTTAGAAAAAGGTGTCTATGTAAATATGGTCCGTCCGGATGGGCCAGCAGATCAGTGTGGCCTCAAGCCATATGACAGAGTGCTTCAGGTAATAAATGCAAAATGCAGTTCTGGAGGCTGGGACGGAGTGAATGAGTGGCTGAGAGGAAGAGAGAAGTGAGACCCATCCATGGCAGCACTAACTTTAATGAAAGGTAATAGTTAGCCAACTAGGTGAGCTCTTAGCCACCAAGCACTCAATGAGACCTGTGTTTTATGATGAGAAATCACTAGGTGGTACCCCTAGGTTACACCTACTCCAGGACACAGCCTGTCCTGGCACTGGCCTTTTTGAGCTTGGGGAGCTCAAAACAACCAAAAAGCTGTGATGCTTCCCCTCCTCACCCTTGGTCCTTTTCCTAGCATGTAAGAGGGTGATTTTTGGATGAACTAGACTGTGTTGACCAATATGTGTTCCTCCAAAGCCCCGTGTGGAGGTGCCAAGAGGTGTTCATGAGGTTCTGTGCATGCCTTTGACAACTAGAAGAGTTTTCTAGGAAGCAAAGTTTTTTTCATGGATCTTTTTCCTTGAAAGATGCTTGAACTGAAATAGCTGATGTAGAAACAGAATAAAAACTCTGGTCACAAGCAGTCTGTAGTAAATACAACTGGGGCATATTGGACCCACCAGCAGGACAGTAAGAGCATGGTGAGTTTTGGAGATTGGAGAGGAGCTTTAGATAGACGACAACCAACTATTTTCACTTCGGGGCAACTCAAAGAGCAACTGAGGGAGTGCAACCCCAGTGGAAAACCTGCCCCCATTTGGAAATGCAGATATTTGGCCATATTTGGGAACAGTCAGAAAGATGTTTAGTTTTACTAATTTCTAGGCGGGGGTTGTCAGCAGTAGGATTAGAGCCAATATATTATGTACATCAGGTAACTGGAGGACTGGCAGCACTGTGGGGAACCTTGTTTAAGCTTGTTATGGTCTCTAGCCAGTTGGCTGCTATACAATTATTCCTTCTCGGCTTCAAATAAAAGATGGTGCAAGAATGAACAAGAAGCTAATTAGGCTCTGGGCTGCCTTTCTGTTGAATGTTGGATGTGTCGCTTTCTTACGAGTGCCAAGTGCTCTGGGAGGTGTGCCCGAAATCCTAAACAGAGCAGCATGAAGACTTTCAACACCCCCTTCCACATGCTGAGCTGCACGGCTTACACCTACAAGAAGACAAGGCGATTGGCGTCGCGTTGACATGTGGAGTTGTGATTGAGGGCTTGCAGACCTGGTACAGGCAACTGCCATCAAGAAGTAGAGAGAGGCATTGCTGAGGATGCTTCATGGGGCTGCTGATTATGGGCATGATGATATGCATGAAGGCCAGTGAAACACCTCGTCCCTGCTGTACCAGCACCTCTGGATGGATTAGCTGGAGCACGGCATTGCACTAATGGCATTTCTGCACTGGAACTGCCTGGCTGGCATAGCCCAAAGGCAGAGCATGCTGCTGGCTTGTCTCTCCTTGTCTGTATGTGGTCTACAACTTCTGCTTAGTTACTACGCTGTAAGAAGCAGTACTGGGGTCAACTGTGTGGACACTGGTTAGGGCAGGGGGACCCTGCTACCATCACAGAGCCCAGCTCCGTGAGCATGCACTAATGCTGGGAAAGGGTTTTGGATTGAAGGGTGCTTGGACTGGTCCAGCCCTTACCCAGAGAAGGAAGCAACGCGTGGCCTCAGGGGTTATGTTCACTCCAAAGGTGGGTGGGAAATTCCTTTCTCCCTTCCCTGCTTCCCCTCCTTGTGCTCTTTGCCAGCCCCCTCCATCCCGGAGCTGTCGTGGCACCAAGCCCAAGTGCTCTGGCAGATGCAGGTGACAGAGCTGGGGTGGTTCTTGCAGGTGACCCAGCCTAGAAATGTGCTTGAAGGTCTGCAAGAGACAGCAGTAAAAGTGCTTTCACTGCTGAAGCCTGCAGAGAGAATTTGAAGCCACCTTCTGAGCCCATATGAGACGCATCCGGACTCCTCTGAAAGGAAGGATGTAAATGGGCAGAGGAGAAGCAGAAACTGTTCAGTACAGTCTCAATTTACTGCTGGCTGAGCTGGGAAATGGTTGGCAGAAGCCTCATGGTCTGAGCTGTGTTGGTGGTGTAGGCACTGAACACCCCACATCACAAAGTTAAAGCCATTAAAAGCCATGATGGCAAAAAAATAATGGAAAATGGCAACCTTTCTCCTACAGTCTTGTATTGGAGAACTGGTTTTGAGCCTTGCAGTGTTTAACACTTGTCCTACTGCCCCAGCCACTGGGGGTCTGGGTTCATGAGCCTGATCCAGGCTTCATTTTTAACTTTCTCTACCAGTTACTGCATCAGTGCTCAGCTAAGGAAGGATGTGCTCAGCCTGAAGGGGTGCCCCCTCTTTGCTCTGAACTTGGAACCAGGGCTGGGTGTTTTCACCACCCTTGCCATTTCTGACTAACAAAAATGGTCTTTCTGTTGTTCCTCCCCATGGCACGTCCTAAACCCCTGCCGGCAGGTAAACCGCACCCGAACGAGAGACTTTGACTGCTGTCTGGCTGTTCCCCTGATTTCGGAGGCTGGAGATAAGCTGGACCTGGTGATTAGCCGGAACCCCTTGGCACTGGCTGCCAACACTCCCCAGGAGGGGACCAGAGAGCTGCCAGCACAGGTAGTCCACGGTACCGAGGTCAAGGCGAGTATCCAGACCCTCTGAGCAGCAGGAGCAGATGATGCCCAGGGCCCCTGCTGAGCCACTGTGGTATTTGGGGTGTTCTTCCTGGTTTTTGCACTGGTATTTGTAAACGCTGTGTGTACCACAACCTGTAAGGGGGGAGGTGGATCTTCAGACCGCCAAATAGTGCTGGGCAGGTCGGAGCTGCATGTGCATCTCGGGCCGTGGGTAGCGATGGGGCGAGCTGCTGGCAGGAGGAAGGAGCATCCACAGCCATGCTCTGGGGCATTGGGGTGTGCAGGGTCCTGCCTCCAACATCCTCCTCACCCGGAAGGCCTTGGCCATCCTATAAACACACATGGTGCTATTTTCTTTCTTGTTTGCTTGGTTAATCACATACAGCAAGACTGAAATGCCTTTCTGTTGTGCTCCATCCTTTAAACACTCCTGCTAAACTGATTTCTGCAGCCCCTTGCACTCCTGGTGCAGGGCCATGGAGAGCTGTGTTGAGAAGACATTTCAAAATGTGCTTGAGAGTGGTGAAAGGCAATTCTGGTTCAAAACTTGGTATTTGCAGCTGCCTCCTGCCACCCCTGTCCATGCTGCCCGCCAGGGTTGGCTCACCCTGTGGTGGGATGAAGCACCCCATACCGTCATCGATTCCCCTGAGCGATACGGTTCCCTGTGCTAGAGTAGTTACTAGAGAGCAGAAGGCCATAGCCAAGGCTAAAAGCCTTGAATACCTGCCCAAATCCCCACCCACCTCGTTTCTCTGGCCTTTATGGAGATCTCTTGCTTGCAAACCTGGCCTGTGCCTGCAAGCGAAGAGCTTGAAGAACTTCCCAGGTCAGCTGCCCCTGATGTTTTGAGTTACTAAAACCTCATCGTCTCCCATCAGGCAGCGGCACGAGACGGAGGTTGTGTCCCCTGTGTACTCTGTGGGCTTGGGCTCTGTGTGTGTCCACATGGGTTTGGCTGCTTGTCCCCGGTCCGCCACCTTTGCCTGTTGCTGGCCTTCCCGTGGCTTTGCAAGCATGATGCCCCATGGCCTCTCCCCTGCTCCCTCCCGAGAGCCCCCGGCCCCCTGGGGAAGAGGGGCCGCGATGTCTGCACCGGTGTCCTCATCCGCCTGCCACCCTTCACGTATTAGCACTTTATGATGCCATCTATCAGGGTGTTTCTTCCAGACACGTGCCCGGCCCCATCCAGCTGTTTGTTGTTGTAGCCATTTCTCTTGGAGTATGCAATATCCCATACCATTGCTGCCACTACTAGATAATGTGCCATAATTGATACTGTGGAGCATTGACAGTGCAGCCGAAAGTGTTTTTATATGCAATATTCTGAGCAGTGGAAGCTCTCATAGGTTTTTAATGAAGACTTTTATTAAAGGCTTTAAAAAAAAAAGAGGAAGAAAAACTTGGTCCTTGTATCCCTTCCTATGCATTTTGAATGATACGAAGATGAAATGCATTACTTAAATGTGTATTTTTATCCATATATTAGAGTGTATTCCTTGTAAAGTATTTTTATATGCTGATTTTTCTTATGTATCTATGAAAGCACAATATTTAAAAGTACAGCATTTCAAAGAATATTTTAGTCCTGTTTTGGACCTCTTTGTAAATCTCTGTATTTAAATGGGATTGCAATGACTTTGACTTTTTTTTTTTAATTAAATAAAAGCAAATGAAATGCCTTTGGTTTGGGTTGTCTCTTTCAGCTGGAGGATGATTTGTTGTAGCCAAAGCATCATAGAATCACAGAATGGTTGGAAGGGACGTTTATCCAGTTCCACCCCCTGCCACGGGCAGGGACACCTTCCACTAGAGCGGGTTGCTCAAATTATCCCACCTCTGAAACCAGACATCCAAAGAGCTGTGAGCCGAGAACATAGTTCCTTGTGTCCCTACATTGGGAATTTCTTCCCTTCGCTCTTGCAAGGGCAGCGCAGCCCAGGGTGCTGCCCGGATAAACCATAGGGAATATTCGCTCTGCGGCAAGGAAAGCGTGTGCTGGTTTTGCAGCCCTTCACGGCCAAGTGGGTAATGCAGGAACTGTCGGAGCCTGAGTGTGGGATGGAAACGCTCCCGGTTAGACCTGGGGAATCATTGCCACGTAAACAAGCTTTATCTGCCATCTCTGGCCACCCTCCTGGGGTGCAGGCTTCAGAGCAAGGCCCTTTGCACGCTTGGCACCGGGGACCTGCCTTAACAGGCGCCCGAGCAATGTGACTGCGCTCCGGGTACAAGGCCAGCACCGTGCTGCTCCCCTGGAGCGCGCTGCCCTGTCCCCCTCGTGCCACCTCGTGTCCCACGGACCGGGGCAGCCGGCTGCAGCCACGGGTAGGTGACCGCTGCCCAAGGCAGGTCGGTGGAACCCTCTGGCAGCAGCTTGTGGCACTGAACGGCTTTTTGAAGGATTTTCATTGTAATGATTTGATTTTGAATTCTGAACTTGTGGCTTTTTGAGCTCCGTGTTTTAACCTGGGACACGTGGCAGTTGCTGTCTCTGCTGCGGTCGGGCTGCTCGGGACAGGCATTGCAGGCTCAAATCAGAGCTGAAGGAAAGGCCTCTGCTTTAACCTTCAGCTCTGTCACTGATGACAGGCTGTCACTGATCCCGATACGACCAGGAAAACAACTGGGTCTGGTTTGGTTTTCCTTCCTTTTTCTTCCTATTGGGCTTTTCTAATGTATTTCAAACCCCACCATAGTGGTGCTGTGCAGCCAAGATGATAGAGACTCCTGGATGGGCTGAGATGGGGCAGCTCACGCATACCTATATATGTGTGTGTGTGTGTGTGTATCTATCCATATGTATGTATCTCTATATATAGATACATATCTATACATATCTATATATGTGTATCTCTCTATATATCTATCTAGATAGATACACGTACACATATACATACAGATATACACACACACACATAAGCAGACATGTATATATAAAATGGACTATTTTATAATGACAAAAAGCCCCTAAACCACACCACCACCACAACAAATAACAGATTTAAGGGAAGACTTGAGCTACTCAAAGACCAGAAAAAAAACCCCATCCAAAAGCACAGCTGGTTTATAAAGGAAAGTTTTATTTTCAGTTATAAGGTGATTACAAACTCATCTAAAAAAAGCAAAGAGGACTTAAAAATATCCATATACATTTTATTTATCTAAAAAGCAAAAACAGAAACTGCAAAATACAAACATTTACCATATACACAAAGGC
>NW_009943979.1:0-3844 GCF_000696875.1 Nestor notabilis
CTGAGGCCGGCCCCCTCTGGGAGGTAGCGCAGTCGTCGGGCCTGACTGTCGTAGCCGGGGCCATCACTGGGCTTTGCGGGCGACTCTTGGTCTGGGCCCGCGCTTCAGGGCAGTGTGCCTGCCTCTTCTGTGGCGTTCGTGCGGGCTTTCCAGGGAGGGTCAAGGGCAGGGGGTGTAACCGACAAGTCACCGCGGGTGTGAGTTCAGCGACGTACCGGTAAGTAGTGCGTTCCTCTGCGGAGAGGCTTGGAGCACACCTGTTGTGTCTCCGTGAATCTGTTTTGCCGCTACTGAGCCTGAGGTGGTGACTGTGTGGCACTGGATCGGTAGGGGAGAACTGTGAGTGAAGAGTTGTGTTCAGGTGATGTAATATCCACATGTGTTTAGAGAAGACTGGGGAACACAAAGAAGGAGTCCTTATATTTGAGATTTTGCATGCAAAATGTAGGTACCATAGTCTGGTCAGTAAATACAATAGTCAGGTAGATACACTAGTCTGTAGATACACTAGTCAGGTAAAATGTGGCTTACATATCTCAAGAAAATAAGAAAAGTACAGTGAACTTCAGCAAATAATCATTACTTTAAAAACAAGCAAACCCAAACTCACAAAACTGCTAGGATCATTATGAAATAAAAGGTATTTGGATTATGAAGTATCACAGAGAACATTGAAGCATCAGTTGGTTTGGGGACAATCTTTTCAGAAGAGTGTATTTGAAATAAACATGAGCCACTGATACAATGAGCAAGATGGTGACTTAACTGGGGCAATCTAGAAGAGATGTTGAACTCCAAAATGCTCACTGTAGTACTAATGGGATAGTATTACACTTTGTTCCTCTAAATCCTTCTTGACCCCTTTGGCTGCTGGTGTCATCTTTTGTTTCATGCTTATTCTTATTTTTCCGAATGATATGAAGGCAATTCCTTGGGACCCATGTCAGTCCATATGCAATAACGTGAGAAGAACTGAGAAAAACAGAAGTAGTGAAGGAGGGTAAATGGTTTCTTAATAAATTGTTCACTTACAGAAGGACTTCCCTGTTATACTTTTTTGTATGTGTATAAACCCAATACATTTTTCCATAAGTATTCATGGATTATTAGAAAAGGGAATGCTGATTCTAAAGTGAAGAATAATTTTCTAGGTCAAACTTCTATGTTTAAAGCATATGTGGCCTTTTTTTTTTGGTGAGATTTTGTTTTAAATAGAAGGCTAATTCTGCAATTTAAGTAGCATCATTATTTCAAATGCAAACTAAAATAAAATGACTGAAATAGACAACTGACTTATGTCCCTGTTTTTTGTCAGCCTTCTAGCAGTGGCCGAGCTGCAGAGCTCCTTGCCAAAGAACGCGGAACAGTGCCTGGGTTTATTGGCTTTGGAACATCTCAGAATGATCTAGGATATGTTCCTGCAATTCAAGGAGCAGAGGAAATAGACAGCCTTGTGGATGCTGATTTTCGAATGGTGTTACGAAAGCTTTCTAAAAGGGATATCACAACAAAACTAAAAGTAGGTATATCTTTTGTCCTTTCTATGGGAGAGGAATATATCAAGATAGCTAATACTAATTTCATATTGATAAATTTGCTAGAACTGCAATCTCGAAGGTATCTTGGAGGACTTATGAAAAGGTCCGTCATGCAGTGCTGATGGAGCATTGATAAAAGTACCTGTAGATTCTGTAGAAGCGCCTAATTAAGCATCTAATATGTAGATTCTTAATTGCAGGAAATCAGTTGATTTTGAAAAAGAGAGTTGCAGTGTATGGTAGAAGCTGGTAAATTACAGAGCTTATCTGTTTGACTTCTTAAATCATGCTTTTGATATCTTTTAGGCTATGCAAGAATTTGGAACAATGTGTAAGGAAAGGGAAGCAGAAGTTGTTAAAGGTGTTCTTCCTTACTGGCCAAGAATTTATTGTAAAATCTCACTGGTAAGTATTAAAGTATCTAAATTAAAAACTTCTGTGGATACTTCCTGTGAAAATGTCTGAGGCGATCTTTATTGATATATCTAACTTTGCTAGAATTAGTGACTTGTTCTAGGAACAAACATGAAGTTGAAGGAAAATAGTGTTCTGTACTGTGGAGATATTTCAGTATTGGCAGTGGGTAGAATCTTGAACTCTTGAAATCTGGGCTGTACTTACCGTATGGAGATAGCTGTTTGTTAGACCTTTATGTTTAAAAGATGACAAGACATTTCTTTTCATGAAAAGCTCTTTTATGTCGATTCCAGAATGGCTAAAGAGAATGCAATGTTCGGTTAACATAATTATAAATCTTTCTGATCTAGGACTACTATCTGACTAGACTTAATATTAAAAAAAAACCAAACCCAAAACAAACAAACCAAAACAAACCCAAAGCCCAAAAATCCATACGACACCCTACAATAAAAAACCCTCCTAAACATTAAAAGACCGTGCATAGCCAGATAATCCATAATTTTCTGATCTATTTAGTACATGTCCAAACTGTATGGACTGGCTACTATTGGAAATATGATATTGGACAAAATTAATTACAATGCTGATTTATGAGAGCAATTCCTACTGTTTCTTTTGGGAGCCAAGAGCATAGAAAGTCAGGATGACGTAAAGTCATATACAAAAAATGGATAATGATGCACAGTTTGTGTAGGCTTATGGTTGTTTTAGTCAAGAGGGTGTCTTCAAGTCTTCCTGTTTCTCTTGCCTCTTGCCTTTTTGCTAAATGTTTGTTTAAAATTAAAATAGAAACCGTCATTAGGGATACTGGGAAAAGGCTACAGTTTTGAATTTACAACACATTGGGAATACGATGGTGCTAAGTTGGGACTGTCCCCATACCTAGGGTTACCAAGACTTCTGTCATTGTGTATTTTCAAATCTATGTAGCCCAGTTCATTGCAAAAATGGCTAAACTGAGACACAGCTTTTTTCTTCGTCATCACTTCTGCTTCAAAGTACCTGGCATTAAAGGTGCGATTCTTAAAACAATAAATAACAATAAACCCTATTTATTTTTTTTTTTTTAAATAACAGGATCATGATCGCCGTGTTCGAGAAGCAACTCAGCAGTCTTTTGAGCAACTAATTCTTAAAGTAAAGAAGCACTTAGCTCCCTACTTAAAAAGTATCATGGGATACTGGTTGATTGCTCAGTGTGACACTTACTCCCCTGCTGCTTCTGCTGCAAAAGTAGCTTTTGAAAAAGCTTTTCCTTCAAGCAAGCAACCTGAAGCCTTAGTATTCTGTAAAGATGAAATTCTTAACGTGAGTTTATACTTTTCTGTTTCTTTAAGGCTCTGTGTTGAGTATATGTCAATTTTTATTACAAGTTTAAAACTCATCTTCTCCCATCTGTTCTTCATGGTTAAATTCCTTCTTCACTTGAAACTTTGCTCCTCTTAATGTGAAGACTGAGGCAGACTGAGGCAAAAAGACATCCTCTATTTCTTTGACTTGCAGTTAGAATAACTGGAGTCAGAGAAATGAGTATGAAGTGGATTTTCTTGTGCGCATTTCTATGTAATGATGCTCAGTCATCGTGTAGTGCTGACAGAAAATGATGACAGAGTTATCAGCAGTGGTAAAGGATTGAATGCTGAGCTGTGTTTCAGAGATCCTGTACAAAATTAGTTCTGACTAGGGTTAATGCTCTTCTGCCAGTCGTATATGAAACTGAACTGACTGAATTTAAAAAGGTCGAAGTGTGCATTGCTGGCCCATCATATGCAAACCGTTTTTGCTTTGTCTCAGTTTAGCTTCTTTTTACCAGAAGCATGTTGGCATACAACTGCAGCTTACAAAATATTGTTAAGTCTTGGTTCAAACAGTACCACAGCTACTGT
>NW_009943979.1:3856-14609 GCF_000696875.1 Nestor notabilis
TGTTTTTGTTCACTAGCGTGTCTAAAATGTGTTTAAAAGACTCGACCTGGAGTTTGTGAAGTTTTAGAGCTGTTTCTGAAAAATGTAAAGACTATCTTCATCAGGGACTGTAGTGATAGGACAAGGGGTAATGGGTTTAAACATAAACAAGGGAAGTTCAGGTTAGATATAGGAAAGAAGTTCTTCACAGTGAGGGTGGTGAGGCACTGGAACAGGTTGCCCAAAGGGGTGGTGAATGCTCCATCCCTGGCAGTTTTCAAGGCTAGGTTGGACAGAGCCTTGGGGGACGTGGTCTATCATAGAATCATAATTAGGGTTGGAAAGGACCTTAAGATCATCTAGTTCCAACCCCTCTGCTATGGGCAGGGACACCACACACTAAACCATGTCACCCAAGACTAGTCTAGTGTGAGGTGTCCCTGCCCATGGCACGAGGGTTAGAACTAGGTGATCTTAAGTTTTTTTTCCAACCCTAATTATTCTGTGATTCTATATTATTCACATATAAACATCAGATTCGCATGTGTAATATGTGGGTTTTTTTTTTCCCATAGGTACTTCAAGATCACCTTCTGAAAGAAACACCCGATACACTCAGTGACCCCCAGTATGTTAGCCTACTCTAATGTATATGGTTTAAGTCTTAGACTGTATTGGGTCCTGTGTCCCTGGAAGTAGTTGACTTAGTTTTGTTTCAGGAAACAGAATAGTTATTTGAGTCCAGATCCCAGCAACTTTCTTTGGGACTTACTTTCAAAAGCATTCATACTTATCAGTTGTATAATTCTTGTTTCAGCTCTTTGAGGAGTGGCATTTTTGAATAGCTGGAAGACAGATGACTTGAAACTCTCTCTTTTACTAGCACTTTGTAATGTGATTTGGTAGTATCGGAACCTATGGAAAGTTTATGTATTTGCATTGCTGGTCTCTGAAATCAAAAGAACATAAAACAGCTCAAGACAATTTAGTTTACTCAGTTTAGAAGAGCTTGAGAAGCCTCCTGATTTATTTATGGTTCACTTTAATTTGTTTTGCTTTGTTTTCTGAGAACTGTACCAGAAGAAGAACGGGAAGCCAAATTTTTCCGGATTCTGACCTGTTCCTTGTTAGCTTTAAAAAAGTTGCTGAGCATGTTGCCAAAGAAAGAGGTGCATTCACTGGAGGAAAAGTTAATGTCACTTCTGTCCCAAAACAAGTTTTGGAAATACAGCAAACATAACATACCACAGGTGACTTTTTAATTTTTTCTTTCTTTTGGTTGGTTTTAGTTAAAGATAATACACTGAACCTAGGCAAGTGTTAATTACTTGTTTTCTACAAGAATTAACTTTGTACTTTGCTGAATTATGTTTGAAACAGTATTTGGATTTCTAGGCTTTAAATAGACAATATAATTCTAAACTTTGCCCAGTAGGCTAATTTGTTATTTCTGTGTCACCATCATCTACTTCTTGGCAATCTGTTGTCTGATACAAACTGTGTCATCTTACTGCATGTGTTCTTAATGCTTTTTGGAGGGGTTTTTTTTTATTTGTGTGGGTTTTTTTGTTTGTTTTGGGGTTTTTTTGTTTTTGTTGTTGTGGATTTTTTTGTGGGTTTTTTTTTTTGTTTTTTTTTGTTTTTTTTTTTTTTTTTTTTTGTTTTTTTTTTTTTTTGTTTTTTTTTTTTTAAACCGTTTTATTGGTCTTTGGTCTGCTCAGACCAATAGTGCATAAATTGATTCTGGTAGTGTTTTGTTAAAAAGTTTTAAGATGCATTTTGGAAATATGCATTTTGAGAAGTATATTAAAATAAAATTTTTGATAAGCATTTTATAACTAAAAAATGCTTTTAAATATTAAACAGGTTTATCAAATAATTTCTTTTTCTTTAATATTTAAATGTTTGCTGATTGGATAAAATACAGGCATCATGTGTTGTAAGTTATGGTGACTTTAAAAGGAATGTTAAAAACTACAACAAAGTGTTGTAATTGACTAAAATTTGGGGGTTTTTTTCTGTGGCCTATGTCAGGTTCGCTCAGCTTTCTTCGAGCTGGCTTCTGCTTTTTGCCAGTACTTGCCTGAGCTGGTGAAGGCTGAAGCACCAAGAGCTTGTCCTGCTGTTCTTCTCAGCATCGATGACAGTGATGCAGTGGTGTGTGCTGCTCTTTGGGAAGCTGTACTTTATGCTGTCACTACTATTGAGGTAATGTGGGAAACCTAAGGGGCAGGTATTTTACTTGAATTTAACTTTCCACCAAGTGCTGTTCTCTGTGTAGAATTAGTAAGAACAGCTTGACTGGGTTTTCGGTCTGGTTAATAACATGAACTTACCAGTGCTACATGCTCCTTTTTTATTTTTTATTGTAGGGTTTCAGTGTAACTTTCAAATACATTGTATTCAGCATGTCTTAAAATCAGAGATGTTTTATGAGCTTAATCAAATTAACCTGAATCCTTTTGATTAAATATAGTTATTAATAAATAAAATAATACTTAAAACCTTTTTCCTGGTTAAAGACAGTTACAGAAATGACCTGATATGCATTTTTGGTTTGTTTGTTTTCCCCTTCTAATTTAACGTTAAGTTCTATAATTTTGGTGGGGGTTTTTTTAAGTGAAATACCAGCTTTGAATTTATTAGCAGCAGGATGAGTGGTTTTGCCGTAGACGGGGATGTTTTGAGGGCTTAATGCTGCTGTTCTCTTTTGCAGCTGCTGGTATAAACTGTAACCATTTATGGGGAAAAAAATAAATAAGATCTTTGTTCAGCTTGCTATAAATATAGGTATCTGAACTATGATAAATCAGATGAGATAACAAAAAACTTTGGGATATAAGAGGAAGTGCCAAGATATTTTGTAAACATCAGAAAAATTCTGAGGGGAATTTTGAAGTTAGTGATGCTTCTAAAGTTAGGATTTTGAAATCGTTGCTTATTTTTGATAATGAGAACTCAGGATTAAATACAGGACCAGTTACAATAATGATTTTTATGAAGCATCCTTAAAACAATTGTTAAAGAGAAGCCTTTAATTGTGTTTTGGTAACAGGGAAGGTCAATTGGTGTTAAACAATACGGGAACAGTTTTGTCATGTTAACTTCTTAAATTTGCAAGCTGAGATTGGGAGAAAGCGAGTCTTAAAAATACTGGGCAAGTGAATTTAAGTTGTACAATAACTTGTTTCAGCTACAACACAGGTATACTAAATATCTAGCTTGGGAGCTCTTCCAAGACAACACATTCTCATTTAATTTACAATAAGTGTATTTCTTTCTGTAGGACTGTTGGACTCATGTAAACGCAAAAAAGGGAGTTCTGCCAAAGCTGTGGGCGGTGCTTCGAGAAGGTGGACAAGGACTAGCTACTGTTATATACCCAAACCTCTTGCCGTTTATTAGCAAGATACTTCCTGGCATTGCAGAACCAAAGCTGGAATATTTCAGAACTTTTTTCAGCTCTATAATTAAAGGGTATGAACTACAAAATTATTTATTTGTTTTAAAATCAGTTTCCTTTACATTTGGAAATAGGAAAACTAGTGTTCTTTGAAGTATTTAAAGATAAGTAACAACTCACAGTTCTTCAGTCTCAAACTGGCTATGGTGAAACTTGTCTTTTTGTGGGTTTTTTTGTGGTTTTTTTTGTGGGTTTTTTTTTTTGTTGTTGTTGTTTGGTTGTTTTTTTTTTTTCTGTAATGACAGAAAGTGATACTTTCTAAACCTCTGAGGTGTGTGTAGAAAATTGTAAAGGAGTTTTGACAAACAGCTGAAACAGTAGACAGTATGCTTGACCGGTTATGTTTCCTCTATTAATGTAGTTTGGGGTTTTTTTGTGAATGCTAAAACTACATGAAAAAGTTATATTAAAATAAGTTGTAGTAAATGCCTGAATGTATTCTTTGGATGCTTTAAATATGTCCTATTGAATTTGATTTGATTTGACATCAGTGATTCTGTGATTCTATATTCTCATATTGGTGTCTGGATAAGAACAGCATAACCAAGTTTTTACATTCATTACACACATACTGGGTTTCTCAGAAGCTGACATGACTGAGCCTGCCCTCCCTCCAACGTTGCCTTTCAATAGGTTGTCAAGTGAGCGAGCGATAGCCAGCCCTTCAGAAAGTTCAGCAATTGTAACTGCATTTATGGAGTGTCTGCGCTTTGCCATACTACAGAAAATAGACGAAGCAGGTGACCAAAGGCAAATTCATCAAATGCTTATATATGACCAGGTATTTATTAGAAATGCTTGATATCATTGCATGTACAGTCAATAATTCAAAGTTGAAGAAAAATGTATGTTTCTGTGAGGATTTACTTCTGTGTTGAAATTTTCACTAGATTTTATGGAAAAAAATAATTCTACTGAATTTAGTAATTTTTTTCCTTTTTATAAAATCATCCCTTTTACTGTCCAGTTTAAATTATATTTTTAAAAAAAAAAAAGGCATCCCACTTTTTATATTTTTACTAAATGTTCACGCATGTGTAATTCTGATGTTTTCAGAATTGCTTCTGGAAGGTTTTTCCGAATTAGAATTTCCTGGTATCATAAAGAGTAAAATGATAATTTAGTTGGATCACTGTTCTTTGACAACTTTTTTGTCTTCATAGCTAATTCCTCTCACCAATGCTGTACTTAAGGAGCCCAGATTACAAAATGGACCGTTTTTTTATCAAATAGCAGAAACGCTGAGCTCCTGGGAAGCTAAAGCAGAACTCCCCGATGGTGATGGCACAGATGAAGTTTTCCAGAAACTGTTGTCAGACTTTTGGGACCATCTTTTAAAAATGTGTGTGCTTCATGTTGATACATTGGATGCTGAGGAGAAATCATTGTTTGCCATATCTGGTATGCTAGAAATTCTTCAGAATCCAAAGAGTGCTACAAAACCAAACAACAGAAAATCTCTAAAAATCAGATTTACAGATGAGGATGAATCTGAAAGAAACACAGAGAATGGAAAGCTTATGGAAGTGAGAAATAGTGACTCTGAAATAGAGGCTGGCTTGCAGCATAGTTCACTTCTAAGGAAAGAACCTTTAGAGAATTTAGTCTGCAGCCTTGCTGAACTGAGTATCGTGTATGTCAATGAACAGAAGTCAGAACAGCATTTGAAATTTCTTTCTGCCCTGCTCAACTCTTTTTCATCAAACAGAGTTTTTCAAGTACTTTTAGAGCAGGGCAATGATACAAACTCTGCTCAAGCTGAATCCCAGAATGAAATGAAAGCTCATTGTGAAAGTCCATCTGTACAATTTCTGTATACGAATTTAATAACTTGGCTGAAAGAAGACTGGAGGAAAGACACCCATTTTCTGGTCGACATTTTGTACAGCGTGCTTAATTGTTGCAGCAGTAATGATGAAAGGAAAATAATTCTTGACAATTTAACAAAGGTATGACTTTTACATTTTGTTACTAGTTTTTATTAAAGTGATTAGTCTTTTTGTGGGCTGTGGCTGGTTAATAATTTTAGTTTGGAAGGTAATCTACATGAACTTATAAGTTCAGCATCAGAAAGGTAGATTTAGGGAAGGCTGACATGACGATGTTGGGGTGAAAGGTTGATGCATGTCCCTTTCTGTATGGTATGATCAATAAAAGTAACATCAGAATTTCTCTGCTCTTCCTTCTTTATACAGTGTGTTTTTATAATAGTCATTGGTAGCCTTTCTTATAAATATAGACTCTTTCTTATAATTCGTACAAATAAATATTTGTGACAGAGAAAGACTTGGAAGCCAAAAATAACATAAACACTAACTTTGTTACTGAAATGTAGCAACTTCTGCTATCCTCTACAGAAAAGTTGTAAACAAAGTTAAAATGGTATTAAATGCTTCCTGTTCAGCAAAAATTTTGTTAAATGTTGTGGAATTTTGTTTTTCTTTTCAGATGGATTTGAAATGGATTATTTTTCTCCAGATAATTCAAAAGGTACCTATTAAGACTTTTTTAATTCTTGTTTTGAATATTTCCCTGGTGTTACCTTTTGAGAGTTGCATGTGTTTGATTTATTTTATTATTTTTTTTTTTTTTTTATTTAAGTGGTTATAATTTCAATAGTTTGAAAATCTTGTACTAATAGTTTGTTAAAATAAACACCACTCAACAAACGTTAAAACAGCATTTAATGAAGTTAACATTAACTGCATTTAAATCTGCGGACAGTCTTAGAAATGAAAAGATGATACCAAAACAAAAGCATCTTTGTCCCTTCTGTTTTTGGTCAGTTGGCTCTTTGAGCCAGAGGGCTTCCTGATTTCCTTCTTGTTATCCCTTCTAGGGTAGAGGGAATAGAGTTGGGTATTAGACCAATATGTAAAGTGATTATTTGTATCACCCTCACACTAGGCTTACAAGGGAAAGATAGTATACCATTTTTCACACAGGATATTGAGAAACTGATACTTACGTGATTGTTTGGGATGAAATATGAAGCATATTACAAGTTTTGGGCAAGAACTCATAGCACTTGGATAACAATCCAGTACATTGACCACAGTATCTTTCCTCACAGAGAATGTGTATTTTGGGTATCCTCATTTTTTATGATTTTATACCTTGTAATGGCTTATCACCAAAATAATTTTCTGATTTGTGTCCCATTTATTTTTAGAAAAATTCAGATACTATAAATAGATTTTATGTTGCAAATATTTGGCTGAAACAAAATCTGAAAGTTTTCTTTCTAATGCCAGTATAGGCATTCCCTAGTCTTTATAGTTGGAGAAAAGGGAAAAGAAGAGCTTTCAGAAGGTGACTTGTTTCTAACCTAGCCATAAGTTGCTGTCTCTGAGCAAAAAGAAAGTTGGGAGGATTATTGCAGGTGTAAACACCTGGAGACTTATTGTTTATGGCAGATGATATGATTCCCACTCTGTGTGTGTAGGTTTGACATATTAGTCTTATGCTTAGTAATAAAAATTAATATCCCAAAAGATTATTAGAGTTATTTTCTTCTGATTCAGGCATGCTCAAGCACAACAAAACTTTCCTTAGTCTCTGACTGGCTGAAAGGAGATACACTTGGAGAAAGACTTGTAGTGCTGACAGATGATCTGTGTCACCTGGGTTTAAAACCTGTAGCAGCCTCATCAGAATCATCCTCTTCTGAAAGGTGGACCCTCCTGAGCTTAGTATTGTCGCAACATGTTAAAAATGGTAAGCATATTTATTCCTTGGAGTTTGTGAAATGTAAGGGATGTGTGTGTGTGTATGTGTGTGTTTGGTTTTTTACCTAAGCCAATTAACCATGTCCAGTTTAATTTCGCAAACACTAGCTTGCAGCAGTGACATTGTAATTTTTTTTTTTGTTTGTGTTGCTAAACAAAAGTCTGTGTTTAAAGAGCAGATTCATATTTGCAAGTCTGGAAAACCTAGGGAAAATTTAAGTAAGTTTGAGTTATTAGCTGATGTGCTGTAAAATAATATTCCTTTTTGAACCAGAGCATCTGAAACTTACCGTCAAAACTAGAATATCAAAAATCATTGTTATGAAACCATGCATGTGTTGCTTATGCCTTGTTACAGGACCTATAAATTGCTTCGAGCCATTTTCAGTTAGATTCATATATTTTAAAAACTGTATGTATGTGGATTTATGCTATATATGCAATCTATTTTCTATTAATAACATCCCGTTTCATGTCTTCATTGCATTTTGTGGTATCTGTCATATAGACTTCTAGCGGAGTTCAATTTCCTTGATGTTTTCCATGTAAACTTGTCATTTGTGTTTTGTTAAACTCAGCATTTGCTTTGATCCCTGAGGTGATATACTTCAGTTTATCTGAAAGCTGGGCACACTTGTGGTGCTTTCAAGTGTCAAAGATTGCATGCAACAAGTTGACTGCAGTGGATGTTCATAGGTAGTGCATCCTGAATATCTTGGAAGATTGTTATTTCTCTTACTGGAACTTCTGATGTAGAGGAGCATCAGGAAAACCTGTTCCCTCAAGAGAGAGTTTTCAACAAACTTGTTCACTTATGAGTCAGTGGCGTCCTAGGGCTGATTGTCCAGTGACTTTGCTTTTTGGCACTAGAGCTGGATGTATTGCTGAGCTCATTTTGGGCTGGGTGCTATGTGGCCTGGTTTTAATGCGTGTTGGGTAAAGTCTAGGGGACTTTCAGGAGCTATAGTGTTTCTTGACTTAGTGATTTGGCCAAAATAGAGTATGTGAACTTCAAAAAAGTGGGGGTTTTGGGGTTTTTTTTTGTTGGGTTTTTTTTTTTTTTGTAGATCTCTCATCTAAATTTTTGAAGGTAAACTGTTATGGAGTAAGTGGAAGGGCCTTTCATGGATCAGTAACCTGTCAGATGATGGGAAATAAAGATGAAGAACGTTAAATACTGGAAAGATGATACTTGTTTCTGATAAATTATTCAGAGTAATCAAAACTGAAACTTCACAGAGCCATAACAATGTGTTGTGGTATTGAATGAATAACAGATATAATTACAGATGAAATTCAAACCCAATAAATATCAAAAGTATACGTAGGAAGAACACTACTGTAAATGTATCGTAGGCTTTGAGATGTTTAAATTCAGAAAAGAGATCTTCAGTCATTGTAAAAGTTCTCTGTAAATGACATATTGGTGGTCAGCAACGAAAAAAGGAATATGGGTTATTAGGAGCTGCTGTGAAAAGAACGGGACAAATGAAAAGTATTATAGCATTGGCGTGTCAGTATCTTGAATACTATCTGTAGTTTTGGTCACCACAATATTCTTGTTACCTATATCCTTTTTAAAAAGGGTATGATGGAATGAAAATATGGCCAAAGAAAGATGGCAGGGGTGGTTAGGCAAATGCAGTAGCTTCTGCTTGTAGAGGTAATAAAACAGACTAGAACTTTTCAGCTTGTGATGGAAGTGATTGGGATGGCGTTGTGGTAAAGAGCCATAAAATAATAATACGTATGGAAAAAGCAAATAGGAAGAGGTTTTTTGTTATTTTTTTAAGTGGAAGAGCCTGAGATTGCTTACAGATGTTCAGATAGGCTTGAGGAAAGAGAAAACTATAATTCTTCATACAGTTTGTAATTAAATAAGAGAATTCATTGCCACAAGATGCTGTGGAGTTTGAGAATAAATGGGATAAGCCTACTTATATCTCATGGGAAATGGACTAAGTGTATTCACTAAAGTCTGGTCTGATTGGATTAATTATATGCAATGGTCCAGATGTAATATCTGGCTCACAGTTAATTGCCAGAAGCTAGGAAGTCATAAAAGGAAAGTAATCACTCTGTATTTGCTCTATTTTATATCTTCTGTTTAAGCTGCTGTAGCTGGTTTAGAGAAAGGATACTCGGCAATGTGAAACTTTGGCTAGGTGGTCCTTGATAACTGTGGGATAAGACAGTTTAGCTATACATTAGACTGAAATGACTTTGCACTTTATTTTGCATTCAAAATTAGTAAAGAAAAATTGGTACATATATTTATGTGATGTCTTTGAATGATCATGTTTATCAAGCAATCAAAGCATGTTGTCTTTTCCTCTCCCCAATAGAATCTTTGATTGGTGAAACTTTTGTTGAAAAGATTATTGATAAACTTCAGGCAGCTCTGTCTAAAGCTAAGGATCTTTCTGAAGCTGGAAATACTGAACCATCAGTATCTTTCATCTGCGATGTAGCCTCAAGCTTTTTCAGCTCAGTTAAAGGATGTTTACTGATGCCATCCTCAGAAGACTTGCTGCTTACCATCTTCCAACTGTGTGCTCAGAGGCAGGATGCTACACACTTAACAGGTAATTTGGAAAAAAACTTCAACCAAACTTTTTTGTAGTTGATGATTACATCTGACTTCGTCTTTTGCATTAAACATATAATAGAATATTGAGTTCATAGATATTGAGCACTTGAAGCTGTAACTGACATGAAAATTTGTGCTTTAATTTACAGTGTCAGTAGTTACTGCTCAACATCAAGTCCTGTACATCATTACAAGGAGTTAAACTTTTTTGATGTTAGTATCCCTATGCTTCAGCTATCTTTGAGTCTGTGATATTCAACACTTTTTGGAATGTTACATAAATTATTTAAGATCTATGAAGTACAAAGAATGAACTTTTTTTTTTCTCCATTCTGCAATATGGGGATCCTGTGAAAAAATGTGTGCAACCACTTCATTAAAGATACATATATTTATTCTGAAACCATTTATATGAATCAAGTTGCTTTGACAAATTGTGACCCATTCCTCTCTCCACCAGTGTCTCATTGTCAGACTGAGATCCTGACTTATATTCTTTCAATCCAGAATTTGGGTGATAAATCAGTATATGAGTTTACTGACATAGATACAAAGGAGGAAAAGTTACAGTGTAGTCATAGAAGTGAAGTGGGACAACGCTAGCCTGAAAACCACTGCTGCTTTGTAAATGACTCTTGATGTTGTGAATGTTCAGTATTTCAGTATTTAAAAAAAGATCTGTGATTTTTGAAGACCATAGGACATACTGTAGAAGACAACAGGAACATAAATTCCTCTTAATCTCAAATAAATACTACCTTTGTGTTGGGCTGAATTTAAAATTGCTGTACAGCAAGAAACCTTTGTATTTGCCCTTGATAGTTATTGCATGTAACCTCATAGAAAAAGGAATTCTTTTCCTGCAATAGGACTTTTAGACATGTGATTGTTGCTTTATGTTGGAGGTTGTAATTTGAGTTTACCTGTTTGTGGTGGGTTTGCTTGTGTTTGTTGTTTTGTTGTTGGTTTTTTTTTTTTTTTTTTCCTTCAATT
>NW_009943979.1:14640-37536 GCF_000696875.1 Nestor notabilis
TATGTAAATTAAAACACACTTGGATGTCTGGTGTAAATTCACTTGTGCATCAACTTCGGAGTATGCAGAAACAGAGTACCTTCTTGCATAAATCTGCACTGTGGGTCAAGAATCAAATTCAGTCTTCTTCCTTGGATGTTAAAAGGTAATTGTGATGTACGTGTCCATTTCATAGTATGTTCTCCAAAACAAAGTAAGATCAGTGCTATACTATATTTAATTGGCATCTTACTACTGAGAGATGTTTCAGCCTGTCAGAGGTGAGAACTGGGGGTAGAGCATCATTTAAAAAGCCATTTGTATAGTATGTATATAGCATTGATACAAAACGTGTAGCATTAATACAATGTACATAGCATTGTATCAATGTAAAATAAAGCACCTTGCTTTTACTGGATAGTGTCAAACTTGTTTGCAGTGTTTTCTCCTTTTCTCAGCCTTCAGGTTTTGATCTCTGCAGTTAGTGATTTGTTGTCTAAGCTTATGGAAGCTGATGGGCAGTCTGGATATCTTGTGGGATCTTATGTTGAACATGTCATGCCAAACAAAACTGAGTGGGAGAAATTGCACGAGTCTCTATCTACTGAGGTATGAAAATGATAATAGACTTGCATGCAGTACTCAGTCTTATCTCAAGTCTCTGTCCTTTAGGGTGGTAACCATTCTTTATTTTGACATGGCACTGCAGTTATGAATATGCATATGTCTAGGCAGAGGTTCTTTTCAGCCTCTGTGGACAAATTCCATATGTTTATGATCCCATCCAGTATTACTATGGAAAATAATCTATGAAATTACCCTTTTCTGCATGAAACACCAAGAACTTCCTTTACCATTCAGGAAATTTTATCTGACAGAATATAGATCATGAAGATGTTTTTATCTTTAATTCTTCTATAAGATGAATTTTCTGAAAAACACTAATACTTGCAGGGAAACATGATGCACTGACTATAAGCAAAATGCTGATATACACAGAGTGGAAAGTGGGGAAGGACTAGATCTCCTGTCCAACCACTGATCTTCATTAACTGTACTATTTCTTGTAAAATTATTACAGTTCTAAAGATGCATATTTATTTCTGAGGCAGCAGTCTACTGTTGTGCATTTAGGTTTTCAAATGTGATGGAGTAGGTCATCATGATCATTGTGGTTTTGGTGTTCATTTGTGTCTTTCATGGTTATTTTTTAACAATTCTGAATTTTCAAGGTTAAACAGATCCAAGCTCTTCTATGCATCATTAAAATGTCAATTATTTGTTCATACTCTTCTTATGCATGTATTACAGTGGATGCACAAACCTCTTTTGGAAGGAAGGCTTAGTATGAATTGTGAACCGTTGGGATCATGTGTCAAGCTGTGTGGCATAACTAAACTTCCAGGCCATCTGTGTACTTCAGCCTTATTAAGTAAAATGGTGCTACTTGTATTGGAAAATGTTACAGTCCATGAAAATTATGATGTTGAAAGAAAGAAAATAGATAATATAAGTAAGTGATAAAACTTAAAGGGATTTGATTTTGTAGTAGTTGGAAATTAACCTGAATTGATAACTAGAAATACATATTTAATGTATTCCAAACAATTTAAAGTTTGGCACATAGGCATAAGAAATCATCTTTTTACCTCTTTAAAAATATAAATACGCAGAAGTGTAGGGTTTATATTTCTAGGGTCTTTTGTGATTATATACATGCTGTCTCAACAGGACTTTGATTTTGGAGGTTTCAATTTACAATGAACTTCAGACTTGTTCATTGCCAAAACATGTGGTGCATTGACATGAGTGGGCAATAGGAACTATATGCATGCCATCAAATAAACACCCTGAGTGTTTAGCCATAATATAAAGATATTTTGAGGGAGCAGTTTTTCTTAATTCTTCCAGGTCGAATCTTGTTTCTTTTTATTTATAGAATGCTGACATTAAAAACAGCATTATCGAATTAACAATTCTGTCTTCAAAAATCTCACCATGATGAGAAGCATAATTGTTCTGTAAGCTAATGAAGAAAACACATAGTAACTATTAACATCAAATTTGTTTGTTTTCTGGATTTAGATCTTGAGTGTCTTGTCTTCAAGAAATATATATTAAAAAGAGAGAGAAGAGAGAGGTTGAAGTTCTTGTCATGCTTGATTTACTTTAAAATATCTTGAACATATAGAATAAATTATTGTAGCTTTTTCTTCTCTTGTATTTTATGATGCAGTAGCAAATAGCCAGTTCATGCTCTGAAGCACCTGAAATTGCATGTAAATACCATCATTTTAATGCATTTAAAACATACTTAAATAAAATCAAAACCCGACAAAACCTTGACCTGAAACTTCTTGCTTATGTACTGCATATATACAGCAGTTGTTTGTAAGCAACAACTTTTGTGGTTTAATTAGTTGCAGAACTGTTGTACTCATTACAATGGATTGAAGAATTGGAAAATCCTCCTTGTCAGCTTCAGGAATATCTTCATATGTTAGAAGAAATGCACATCACCTATGAGAAGTTCAGGATGCTTAGTGATACAACTAGCCTTCAGCAAACAATATATGATAGGTATGTAAGAACAAGTAAAGCAACCTGTCTGCATATTTGCACTGTATAAAGTGCTGCCATATTTCCTTATGTGTACTGACTCAAACTTCATCCAAATGCTTGTGAACTGTGCATCTGTCGATATTAACCTGGGTCTCTCTTCTTCTTTTGAAGATCAGAGGAACATGGAAGACTCTGGTCCTTAACCATGGCTAAAGTGATTTGTGCAGAAAATGCTGTATCCTGTGAGATGAAACAACTTTTTAAGACAACAGAAGGGTATTTCAATTCTGATGCTTATAATTTTTTGTTTGTTGCAAACGTTGATAATGTTAAATGATACTGATTCTGATGAATGACAGTTGAAGACTGAAAATTTGATAATAAGTGAGTATGGTATTTAAAACCATACTCGGCTTAGTGCCTGGGATTAGTTATGTCATAGGATCTTTGATCATTATGACCCAATTGACATTTTGTTTACTAGTTTAATTTTTGGGTTTGTTTCATTTTGGATGGTTTGCTTTTATGAATAGGTTTCCGCCATTAACAGAGGGCAGATTGCATACACTTCAGTGTCTGTCACCTTTTTTACTTGAAGAAGAAAAGAACGAACTTGTCTTCCACTGTGTGGCCAAACTTATGACATGCACACAGGCGGAGCTTTCCGGCACTGATGGTGAGTATGTTCTTACCTCAGTCCACTTCACCAGAACTTAAGAATGATATTTTGTAATATTGTTTGGTTTTATAGAAAATGTGTTAATAGTAATATTTTTCTTCCTAGAAATACCTTCTCAGTTTTCATGTTTCTTTTAGACTGTTTGGCGTAATAGTTTGCTGCTTTATTAAGGAAGTACAAGCGATACTGCCTGATACAAAATTAGAACTAAGGGGTTTAGGCTGATATTGTTAGAAAAATTTTGATATTGCTGTACTGTAATTGTCTGTCTGATTTAAACACATCTATAAATACTGAAGTTTTCAATTAATAATTTAGGCTTTACACAACATGCAAAAATATTACTATTGTCAACTGGAAGTGTCGTGATTGTATTTAGATGCTTTAGCAAAAAAAAACTTTGTGTATGGTTTTTTTGAGTAGTTCTTCCAGCGCATGAGATAAAGTGCGGAGTCAGAACTGCTGTACATAATGCTTTCAGCAGCTTTTGGAAAATTACTTGGAGGTGACTGAGATGTGTTATAATATTGCTTAGCATTCTACATTTTTAGTAGCATGAATAAATATAACTCTTAGCAGATTTGTGGCTGGTTTGAAGTTCTTGGCGGGATTTTTTCCCTCCTTTTTTTTCTTTCTTTCTTTTTTTTTTTTTTTTTTTTTTTTTTTTTTTTTTTTTTAAGCTTGGGTTGGATACAGTGTTTTTGATTTCATGATTTCTTCAAAGAAGAAGGCATAGGTATTGTCCAAACTGTCTTACAGTATTGACATTAAGTTCAAATAAAATGATCCAGTCAGTTGACTGGATTGTTTTCTCTTGATAATAAAGGCTTATTGGGTATTATATTTTTATTATGTTACAGGAGCATTTGGGTGTCTTTCCATTTTGAACTCCTGCTTGAATGATAGTAGTATTGATTGTGATCATCTACTACCTGGAATACTAAAAATCATAATATCTTGGAAAAACAACAGTGAGGACAGTTTTCTCTTTAGCTGGTGGGTGCAACTTTGAGATAATTTGACTTTTCTCTTAATTTTTAAAATGAGTTGTTGTGGTTTAAGCCCAGCTGGCAACTAAGCCTCACACAGCCATTTGCTTATTCCCCCCTGATGAGGTAGAGGAGAGAATCAGAAGGGTAAAAGTGAGAAAACTTGGGGGTTGAAATAAAAACAGTTTATTAGGTAAAGCAAAAGCTGCATGCACCAGCAAGGCAAATCAAGGAATTAATTCACCACTTCCCATTAGCAGGCAGATGTTCAGCCATCTCCAGAAAAGCAAGGCTCCATCACATGTTAATAGTGACTTGGGAAGACAAATGCCAACACTCAAAACTTACCCCCCTTCCTTCTTCTTCCCCAGCTTTATATGCTGAGCATATGTCCTATGGTATGGAATATCCCTTTGGTCAGTTGAGGTTATCTGTCCTGGCTGTGTCCCCTCCCAACTCCTTGTGCATCCACAGCCTGCTCCCTGGTGAGAAACATAAAAGGCCATGGGTCTGTGTAAGCACAGCCCAGATGATGTTCTACATCTCTGTGTTATCAACACTGTTTTCAGCACAAATCCAAAACATAGCCGCATATTAGATACTATGAAAAACATTAATTCTATCCTAGCCAAAAAAGCACAGGAGTTTAAAAATACAGAGTAGTTATTAACTCAACAAAATCAACTTGTAAGTTACAACTGCCATCCACTACTCTGTTACATTTTTAAGCCTTTGTAGAACTGCATCCCTCAGTTCAATATACCTGTCTTCATGTATCTTATAACTAATGCTGAAGAAAATTACCCAGGTGGTTGAAGTCTGGGAAACTAGGAGCTTTTTTTTATTGCACCTATGTATCAAAGGTTTTCAAAAGCATTCAGAACTGACCAATTTTTGTAGATGTAGCTCCGAATTCTGATTGCTTATTTAGGTAGCGGAAAGAAAACTTGGATAGCAAACTTAGGTGGCTGTTGTTTAAAACTTGGATCTGAAAATGTAACTTGGAAAGCTTCCTGCAAGGAGTGAAAATATACTGAGGTTCATTCGTCTTGAGTATAGTGAAGAAAATCCAGGCCACACAGTCTCGAAATAATGTACACTATTTGGACACTTGAGTGCTTATATTTTATTCTTAAAATCAGTAACTTAAATGATTATTTTTATTGCATTGATTTAAATAGAATTGCTAAATTTCATAGTTCCATGTAAGTGTATTACTTGAGCAACTATATAAATTGTACAATTTTAGGAATCTGTGTAACATACAAATGAGCAAGTAGCTCTGATAGTCTCCTTTGTACCTGTTGACTGGCCTATTTAGGCTTGGCAGCTAATATAGTATTCTAACTTTGAAAGACAGAGTATCAAAAGCACATAGGGCTGAGCCTACTGTGAGACTTGATTTGTACTAAGAGGAATAAAGACAAGAATATAAATACTCATGTTTACAACAGGAAGATATGTAAGCTTTAGTTGTATTTTTATTACAGCAATTTGAAAGAGACAAGTGCTCAGTTGCTTGGTTTCAACATAGAGGTGATCCGTTACCTTCCCTTGTTGCTGAAGTATTCCACAGCTCCTTTGGCCGACAGTGAATGGGACTTTATCATGTGCTCCATGCTGGCTTGGTTAGAGGTAATATGAAAGAGACTATTACTAACCATTGCATTGCAGCTTTTAGTAGGATCCTCCTGATGTCCTCCAAACCTGCTGGATTGATGCAGGGGAGGGGGAAGGGAGGAACAACTGAAAAAATAGGCTACAAAATAACTAATTTTTTGTAATCTTATTGGGCCATCTGATTGAAAATTCATCCTAAATCTTTAAAAACTTTATGCTGAGAGTTCGCCTATCTGTTTACAAAGTGGAAAGTTGGGTATGATACAGTAAAACATTATAGAAGCAATGCTACATAGCAATTAAGTATGAATAAAGATACATGAGGATTGCCAAGAGGAATGGAAGTCAGAGTGTTCCTAACAGGTCGTTCTTATATTTTAGAACATGGTGGGGCTTAACAGTTTTATCTTCATCTGATATGTGTTAACTTTTATAGTATCTCAGGGTAATGTAAACATTAATGCTAATAGCTGGGTACTCAGCATTTTGAAGATAACTTGTTTTAAAAATCATCTCTATTAAAATATGGAACTAAGAAAATAAACTTTACCAACCACATGAGTGCTAATGTTGTATCTTCACTTTTGATGTACTTACCTTTTTAGATTATTCCCTGCATGTGGCAGGACATGATCATCTCATCTTAGCAAATATTTGCTCCTTTATTAAAAAGAATTGTACACAGTCCTTTTTTACTGAGCATTGACAAAAGTCATCTATTGCTTAAAGACACAAGCAATACTATATCTCTGGTTTCTTTTTGTATATGGAGGTGAAATTACGTCACTCTTGAAGCAATTTGATGTTTAGCAATGGCACTCGTAGTTGGAGAATAATTTTGAAATATGCTTGCTGTAGGTCTCTATGTTGAAAACTAATATCCCTTTATGACCGAAGTCTAATATGACATATAAAAATTAACTGAATGTAAAGCAGTATCTGCACTGCAATATCAAACTGATCACATGAAACATCAAAATGTATTCTAACAGTGTTAGAAAACAGGTCAGAGTGAACAGCTGACTATTTGTGAAATAAGGATGCAGAATGCCTCACCCTGTCACTACTAAGGTTAGGCTCTAAACTTCCATGTGGCCTTTCTTGGTCTTGGGATTAATCTTCTTACCTATGCTGTATATGACTCAAAACTGTAGGGTTTTTTATAAAAGAAACCAAAAAACAAAAAACAACCAAAAACAAAAACAAAAAAAATGACAAAGCCCAACAAAAAAAAAACAACAAACCCCCCCTAAACAAGCAAACAAAAAAAAACACCAACAAACTTGTATGAAAGAAATTGTTGCATAGGTAAGTGCTTGGGAATATTTTTAATATTTAATGATATTCCTTGGGGGAAAATAATAAGAATATAAATTAGAAGCATAAACTGTTGGGGGAGAGGTAATATTCTCCTGATAGCCACTTCAATAATTTTCAGTTTACAGTAGTGTATTGACAATTTCCTCTTGCAATTTGGAAACACAAGTATGATATTCATAAGACGTTTATGTTTGGGAGAGGAAAGTGAGAGCACTTCACGTACCAATTTTGGCTCACTTGGCTGCACAAGTGCCACAGAGAAGCTCAGCTGCATACATTTCTGTTTGAATCCACTTGGTGGCAGTTTCTGTCATTATAAAGAAGGTCATATAAGGGAAGCAATCCAGGATTCTAAATGTTGGTAAGACTTGGAAATTCATTTCAGTAAGTATTGATAAAATACAGCTTACATTTTTAAACTTTCCCCCGGTCATATTAAAATGGTCTTTGCAATTGAGTTTTCTTGGAAATTACACTTTCTGGTATAGACAGGGAACATAAAATGTGTTTTAAAGCAAATTTATGGTTAAGAAATCTTCCTCTTATTTTTCCCTTCTAGACAACAAGTGAAAACCGTTCGCTTTATCGTGTCCCACTTGTGCAGATTTTTGCTTGTGTCAGTTGTGACTTGGCATCTGCCCTTAGTGCTTACTTTGAAGCTCCTAAAACTACTGAAAACCTCCCTATGAACTTGATCAGCGAATGGAAAGAATTCTTTTCTGAGGGAATTCACAATTTGCTATTACCTTTGTTGGTGAAGGTCACAGGCAAGTATATGGCAAGGAGGGTTATAGTGGTACCCATCAGGCTGTTCTGAAATATAACTCAACAGGCCATGTTTTTTAGTTTATAGGAATATTATGTCAACATAATTTATAAAAACTTGTTTTTTTTAACTTGCATGTTAATTAGTAAACTAATTGCACTTAACATTGTTATTCTGAAGTTTAGATGGATCCTGATAAGCACAATCTGAGTTTGTAGTAATGCTTGTTTATGATATCATCCATACGTTCTGTATCACAGCTCATTTTTCTCTATTTTAAATAGGAGAAACCAAAAACACATCCGAAGGCTCTTTTCAGAAGTCTGTGTTAACATCTTTGGGTGAAGCTCTAACTTACATCTCGAAGGACCAGTTGTTAAACCATAAATTGCCAGCAAAGTTTGTTGCAGGCCAAAAAACAAATCTTCCAGATAAGCTCCAGACTCTACTAAATACATTATCTCCACTGTTGCTTTTCCGGGCTAGACCCGTACAAATTTCTGTCTACCACATGTTGTATAAGTAAGAATCAGTAATTTCTCACTTCTTTCATCTCCCACCACCTTCCTGCTTTTATTTTTTTATATTTAAAAAAGAAAAAAAAAAAAAAGGTGCTGTAGAACACACACTTACAGATGTGTGTTTAGCAAAGTCATGTTCCATTATGTGAGAAAATTCTTAACTGGGCAATTTGTGTTCTGTATTGAGGACTTTATATAAAACTACAAATGCTAAATTTAATTGTAAAAATAGACTAAATATATACTGAGAAATTTTAATGCAGTAGTATACATACCATTTTATTTTCTGTACCATACTTACATATATAACAGTATTGTCACTATAAAGCTATTTATTTTTAGCCCCTGTTCTAACACTCGTAGAATCCTAAAATAGAAACTGGATTATTCTGGGATTGAGCGGGGTCTGGCAGTGTCATTAAGTAGTATGGCCTTTTTATTTTTACTAATTTAGAGAAGAAAGTAAGAAAGTGAATAAAAATGTGTGATACTCTTGTGAACTTTTTGGATATCTCTAATACTACAGGAGAGAATACAGAATTTGAAGAATACTGTGTGCATTTGACTGCTCAAAATGCAGGTTGTGAAGCAGCTGGCTAAAGCATAAGAAGTTACCATTATTTTTCACTTATATAGAGGCAGAAAGATGCAATAGCTTTCTTCTGATAGAGAAGTTAATTGTAACATGACTCAGGAAGTGTAAAAGGTCTGGAAAAAAACTGAGTAAGGCTACATGCCTGGTGGCTGTCGTTCAGGAACCATCTTTGCAAATGGTGACATCTCTCTTAAAGGTTCTGTGTTATTACTAAGGAATAATTGCCATATTTTATTGCTTATTAATGTTGACACTGATAAGCAAAGAACTATGCATCGTAGTAAAAATTAAATCTGATTTCCTTTCTGTATTCCTATAGGTTGATGCCTGAATTGCCTAAATTTGATGATGAAGATCTCAAATCTTATGGTGATGAAGAGGAAGAATCAGCATTGTGAGCATTTTTTCCTCATGTGTTTTTTTTATGACTCTTTTCCATATTTTTAAAATGTCTTCTAGGAGTTGAGATTTGCAACATAATAATCACCTGTCAGGAGATGTTAAAAAAAAAAAGAAAAAAAAAGAAAGTATGGCTATGACAACAGGGTAATAAGTATTACCTTGTGCTAAAGTAGCCCTTGTGCTAAAACTGGAAACAGTATTTGCAATTGTTTTCTAGGTACAGTTACTAGGTAAGTGTAATATACATGCTTTGTATTGTGAAATCTTCACCGACTTTTACTGGACTGCTCTATTCAGAATGTGTCCAGCTGCAGAGGTAGCTTCAGTTACTGGAACCTCCAAAATTGACCTGGGTGTTTTATACAGCTTGAATATGATAAAGTCAACAGCTTGAAGGGGGAGTATGATAACTGATTAAAAAAAAAATTTTTTTTTCTTCACATCATCCCAGGTGTTAATACCTACCTTTACTATAGAGCCAGAAAAGGCTTTTTAATCCAAACCCAACGCATGCAGTGATTAGGATATCCATTATTCAGTTGCTCCGTTGTTCGTGTGACTCAACAAAGCAAGCAAGCAAGCAAACCAGCTGTGCTTGATGTAGGTTGAATCAGCTTAGCCGTGGACCACTTCCAGGTTAAGTGATCAGCATTCAGCTTATGTTTGTCTTGCAAAAGGTAAAAAACACCCAACTGTCGTTTCAGGGAAAATAAAAATAAAAAACCCTTAAAATCTAGCACAAATGTGTGAATGTAAAAGTAATTCTTCCTGTAGTAAAAGGCCCCTTTTATGTTATACATACATAGTTTTACTGACATGACTTTTCTAGGAAATCTGTGAATATAAATTCAGTTAATGCTCTGCTTAAGATTTGAGTTTATTAAGTCAGATAACATTTTTTCATAGGTCACCTCCAGCAGCTCTTATGTCTGTCCTGGCCACTCAAGAGGTCTTGCTAGAAAACATCCTGGAATGCATTCCAGTTGGAGAATTTGCAGTTATTCAGCCCCTGAGTGATGAGTTCTGCCTTGTTCTGGGATATCTTCTCACTTGGAAGTTAACATTAGCTTTCTTCAAAGCAGCTTCTTCTCAGGTATATGTTGAGTCCTTTCCTTTTAACTGAATTTCTTTATACGCTTACTTGGTTTAAATCTTGGTGTTTCATCCAGCCTTCTTTTAATTATTCATCTTCCTACCTATTGGTTTTGTGGAATTAGTGGAATTCTGAAAGCATCAATAGACTTAGATTTCTGCACTGCACTAGTTAAAGCTGGTAGTATTAGAGTAATAAAAAATTAAGATGCATTAATAGGATGAATTAATAGATAATTCTTGCATTTTCAAACAAGCTTGCTACTTTTATAATTTTCTAGTTATTCAAAGTGGTGCACAGAACTAAATCATTCTTCTAAACACTTGTTCTGAATCATAGTCTTGCTTTTCTTCCCTACAGAAACATATTATTTACCCAGTAAGCTGTAGTTGTTAAGTCTGATCTATATGTTGTGTTTTTTGGTTTGACTTATTTTTTTTTTTACACTATCAGCTGCGAGTTCTCTACTCACAATACCTTAGAAGAACTAAAAGTTTGAATAAACTGCTTTATCACTTGTTCAGGCTTATGCCTGAAAACCCCATCTTTCCTGGGCCAACTTCAGAAGTTCAAAATAAGGACACAAAAACCTTCTTTACTGAAGAGCTTCATTTAGATGTCAAAGGTTAGTAAAAATTGTCATTGTGCGTATTTTAATACATGTTTTTTAAATGGTTGAGACATTAAATTGTGTGTTGTTTTCATCACACTGTTCAGAAGACCCAGTTAATCAACCATGATGAGAGAAGGAATGCTGGTTTGATTTATTTTTTTTTTTTTAGCTGAAAAACGTGAAAAAGAGAATTAGTGTTTAAAGTTACTTCACTGAAATTATGTACCTGTATATATAGATGAGAGCAAAGACACCGAGTTTCCATTTCATTTTTTTTTTTTTTTCCCCTGGACATCGCTGTATGTTGCAGAGCAGTTTACTTGGATGACAGTAAGAAAGAATTACTAACATGACATTCTGAGAGAATGATTTCCCTTATATCTTTATGAACTTCTATAAAACACTGCAAACCTCAAAAGTGCTCCAAATTTCTAATTGTTTGTTTGCTCCAAAGTGTGCATTTTGTAATTTCTGGAATACAGAATTATTCTTGATTTTTGGTAGTCCACCTAGAGTTCATCTTTAAGTTAGAAGATGAATTTCCATTTGTGAGTTGTTAGCTTAAAAAGCAAACAGACCAGACTCATGGAGAGGGCGGAGTCAAACAAGCACTTACGGTAGCGAGTGTCTAAGGAGCATGTACATGACATTGTGGTTCCCACAGTTATGTTGATATCAACATTTTTGTACATGGTGTGGAGGAACTGACATTTTTGAGTAACGTGTTAGAGTATTTCAACATCCTTTCTTTCCCTCGCAGGGACAGGAGTCCTGTCATCCCAGATTCCGCACTTGGCCTGCTCTGTGTACCATATAACACTGAAAGACCTGCCAGCCATGGTCAGGCTTTGGTGGAATAGCTGTGAGAAACGTGTCTTCAATGTTGTAGATAAGTTTACAAGCAAATATGTCAGCAGCGTGCTTTCTTCACAGGAAATAGCTTCTGTTCAGACTAGCACACAGTTATTTAATGGCATGACGGTTAGTAAGACTTTTTGTCCTTTTTTTCTAATTTACTTTAGTTTTTCACAAACATTAAGAAATGACAAGACTGTATTACAGTGTTTTGTATGATTGCACTTTTAGTGTTCTAAATGACTGATGAAAACAACATTTAGCTTGGTATCTGTATATTAAGTTGATATTTGTTAATATTCTGCTTGGAAAAAAATACAAAAGAATGAGGTTTATGATGTTGGAGGAGGTAAGTGGAAGATATGGCTATCAATATGCTTCCTTTGGTTTATTAAAACAGTAATGAATCAGTAGATTGAAAAATGCCTTGTAATTTTTTTTTTGTTTTGTTTGCCAAGATATGAGTGGATTTTTATTTTCCTTGAGAAAGGTGTTTTCCTGGTCTAAGAAAATTATTGAACATGTGTAGTAAAGTATTTATGGTTTATATATGTATAAAAAAAGACTAGAGATGGTGCATATCTTTATCTCTATATATGCTTTTTTTTTTTTTTAATAGGTAAAGGCTCGGTCTGCAGCACGGGAAGTCATTGCTACCTATTCAGTTGATGATATATTTATTGAACTAATAATACAGCTTCCATCAAATTACCCACTGGGATCCATAACAGTTGAGAGTGGAAAGAGGGTTGGTGTGGCTGTACAGCAATGGCGCAATTGGATGCTACAGTTAAGCACTTACCTTACACATCAGGTAAGTGTAGAGGAAGCCTCTAGTTTTGAAAACTGAATTTAGAGCCATGAAAATAGAAAAATATTCCTAGTAATGCAGTATTATTTAGATCTGTATAAAGGATCTCATCAGTAGATCTCAAAAGACTTCATAGGTTTGGTCACACCTACATCTGCATTTCTCCAGATGCTGAAACAGAGAGGTAAAATTATCAGCCTAATAAGTCTGGTTAAATCCATGGCCAAAGTTGGAAATTTAAATGTTTTAAGACATGGGCCAGTGTCTGCCCTATGTGGCAATGCCATCTTTACTATAATTTGAAAAAAAAAAAACCAACCCAACCCAAATGCTAGTACATGAAATTCTCTAAAAGACTGGTGGTGGCTGAAGTTGCATCATCTGTGGTTAGAACAAAACAGTGATTGAAAATTTTTAAATCCCCTTTTAAGTGCTCCTAAGTGCATTCCTTTCATTGCTTTTCTATAGATTAGACTATCTGTATTTCATGCATTAGCTTTACAAATTATTCACCACATATATTGCATATAATTTCAGATAAAGCCTTCAGGCTTTGTTTCTTTCATGTGCTATGAATAACAGTACGAATACTGTGAAGGAATTCTGCAGTATTAATAGCTCTTTTTTTCCTCTGTTAGAATGGAAGTATTATGGAAGGATTGTCTTTGTGGAAAAACAATGTGGACAAACGTTTTGAGGGTGTTGAAGATTGTATGATCTGCTTTTCAGTCATTCATGGTTCCAACTATTCACTTCCCAAAAAAGCTTGCAGAACATGCAAGAAAAAGTTTCATTCAGCTTGCTTGGTAAGACCCTAGACTAAATCTTTCAAATAGGCAAAATACCCATTTGTAGTTTGAACCAGAAACTTCTGTTGTAATACCATCAGCTCTCCATTGTGTTATTGGAGTATCTCGGATTAACTAAACTCATGAGTTAGTTGTATGGCTTTTGTACTAAGATGTAAGAGCACGTAATGAGAGAGGGGCTGCTAAATTTCACAGATGATAATGATCCGTTTCGCATTCACTGAGACATAAGCCCTGCATCTACATAGGGTTTAGCAGCAGCATCTTGCTGTTATCCGCACCGATATGGGAATGGAAAAGGTAAAATTTAATTTGTGCAGCATGCTCTTTAGTAAACCATACTGATGTGGACAATTAACATTTAACTATACCCAAGTCATTGTAGGCAGTGGTTGTACAGAGTATACTGAACAGGTTGGCACCTGTGTGGCCATAAAATTGAGGGATTATTGCTGCTTTAAACATGCTAGCTTTTTATTCTAAATTTAGACTGGATGAGAATTCCTTTGTGTCAGGCTTTTTAGAATAAAACTTTAGTATTATGTGCGTGTGATACGTGTATATATAAATACATATATGTATCTATATATACACATGTATACATACATACAGAAGTGGAAAGGGCTTTTTTTACTGTTTCTTGTTTGTTCGGGCTTTTTTTTTTTTCTAAAGTACAGTTAATGCTTTGCTAATTATATTAATTGGCAAATAATGGTTATTACTAGTGATAAACTGTCATTCCTGATAGCTTGCATGTGTATCTTAAACCATTGTATTTCTCTTTCAGTACAAATGGTTCACATCAAGCAACAAATCCACTTGTCCACTCTGTCGAGAGACATTCTTCTGAACTAAAACGGTCTTTCTCCTTTCTGTGAGCTAAGTAATAAATTAAGAGATGGCAAAAAAACTGTTGTAAGAAGCTAACTACTTGGAAATAATGTCAGTTACTTTAAATTCTTGACTAGTGGCATATGTGACACATATTTACCTCTGGACTGTTTTTTGTAAGTTTGAAGATTATTCTTTGATAAAAAGAAATATATAAGAATAATTTATTTTAATGTGTATATTTTTAAGATACTGAGATATATTAAAAATTCAGAAATAATGCAGAGTTATGTCTCAAAAGTGGTGTTTAAGCCACAACATAGTTGATTAAAACCTCTTATTAACACAGTGTCAAGCACTTAACCCCCCTCATGCGTTTTGATGTGACAGGTGAATTTAACATAGGTGGTATAAAACCTTGATTTTTGGTTATAGGGTGTTCATTAAAGTTCCTTTTATGGGGAAAAAAGAATGTAGTTGCTGTTAGACATTAAGGCATGGATCTAGGACAGCCTTCAGTTAAAGCATAAAATTTAAACGTAGCATGCTTTAATGCTTGTATACCGAGCTTTCACCTTTAACAGCCTCGTTTTCCCAAAATCCCTTAGCCATCCAGCACCCTAAAAACATGAAAACTCAGAAGCCCAAGTAAGTAGAATACAATCATTCCTGCATGACAATGGAAAACACTACCTATTTGTTGCCATTTGGCTTTTAAAGAAAAAGCATATGCACTGATCAATTCTTATTGTTTTAGTTGATGTCTTCATTAGCTGGCAAACTAGGTATCACTGAATGGACACTGTACTTCCACTGTCCCAGAATAATAAGGACTCCAAGTGAACATGACACGTATCAAAATTTAATATTGCCGCCAACTATACATTTTTCATGCCTTTTTTTTTTTTAAACAGCAGTAGCATACTAATATATTCTAACTTGAATGGTATTTGGGGTGGATTTCTTTTGAAAAATGAATAAAAGGGAGGGAATAAATGAATTTTAATCAATCTGTGTAGAGTGGATTTTTTTCCTTTGTGTGATAAACTTTCAGAAATTAATAATATAAATTTTCAGATAACAAGTTGGTCCCTTCTGAGGTGGAAGCTCTAGAACTGATTTCTAGCTGTCAATAACTTAAGTTTAACTTACTTTTAACAGGTAGTGCTGGCTTTCCAGAGGAGAAATTTCTTCACAGTTTTTGAGAAAGAAAGAATGGAAAGGCTTTAACACTGGTATTGAAAAGCTCTAACTGGAAACAAAGATTAAGGAGCAAGCTGTAGTTTTTAATTTTTACTCATAGTAGAAATCCAGAATTGCAGCAGACAGCAGTACAGAGGGGCCAGGAAAATTGACTTATGACTTGTTAAAGTGGACGCCTATATTTGCTTGTCCAAATATCCAGCTGTTAGATAGCCCAGTGCAATTATGTTTTGTGGAAAGGACATTATGCTTTATTACACTTTCTGTTCTGATCTTCATTATTCTGTCCTTTATAATTTAAAACTGCACACACTGTTGAGCATAGCGGTATGTGCCAGATTAATTGCCCTTTTTATCTTTGATTACCTCTTTTAAAACTAATCCTTCAGTTATAACTAAACGCTAGACATAAATTGAAACTTCCTTTTGTTAAACTTCTAGTTTGATTGTATTAAATGCTTTGACTACATCTTAAAATCTTCTTTTGATGTTACAACTTTTGCTCAGCAACTTAACTCTGCTAGCCAGAGCGGTTAACAACATAAAACTTTAGAGTGGTGTAAGGATGACAGCGTTTTGGTTCATTCAAACAGCCCTGTGGCTATGATTGTAAAACCTGTTCTCCTTACAGCTTTGTAAGGGAAAACTGAACAAACAAAAAAAAAAACCTGTGTTGCTTAGCAAAGGGTCTGCCATCAAGTCGGGTCTTGGAAGTAGAAAGCAGGCTGAAATACGACTTTGTAGAGTTGTCTACTTGGTAAGCTGCAAGAACAAAACTTTGCTTAAATTTTTCAGTGGAAAACTGCGGAAACACTTTACTTCAGATGGTCATGAAGTTTCTCCTCAATTTCTGAACTTTGACAGTCCTTACACAAGGCCCAAGTGGACAGTAGCTTCTCATGTTCCTTTGCAGTAAAATACCTCAAGTGGCCTAGCCAGGTTTATAGTCACTTGTTTCTGCTGACAGCATCTACACTTCTCATGTGTTATTCTGCCTGTTTAAAACCCCCTTTTTTCAGTCTCCTAGTTGAGTTTTTGGGTGGTCAGTTCTAAGCGTGGAAGATGTTTTAATGTCTGTGCAAGCTGGGTAAGCGTGAGAGTTGTAAGTTCACTTCTGAAGTCTTCAATGCAACAGTCTCTTCAGTGCCTCAGCCTTCTACAGAAAAACCCTTGTTACCCTGTTCCCTATGGAAGAGTTAGCTGACAGTTTATCAAACATCACATGACACAAACTCTTAAAGGTCAGTGTCTCTGAAAGCATTCTCCCAGGCAGCACTAGGGAATAGTTTTGAGAAGATACGGGGGGGTGAAAGGGATAGGGAGGATTGGTTCAGTATTACAATGTATTATGAGTGGTGCTGCATACAAGACTGTCTCTGCCATTGGGCTACATGCGAGCAAAACATCTTGTCAGACTGTGCCCATTGCACAGCACACCTCTCATGTACACTGCTGGGGCAACTGTACGTGAACCCTCTGTGGGCAGCAGGAGGAAGCAGCTGCAGAGGAAAGCTCTTCATCTGGATCTAGTGGTCAGGAAATAGCTTCCCATTTTGGACAGTGATGTCCTTGGTTTCAGCTACCCAGTAACCAGTCTTTGTAATAGCATCTCATTCCTTTTCCTCCTCTTGATACCTTTCCCTGGATGAGAACTTTTCATCTAATTACAGCAGTACCCTCCTTGTAAAATGGCATAAGAGGGAGCACAGTCACCCCACTGTTGCTCATAAGACTTCAGGAAAGTAATAGCTTGCTTTTGCCTTAGCTCTTGAAATACACTTAGTGCATCTTCCTGTTCAGTACATTTCCTTATAAGTGAAGGAAACTCAGTAATTGTGCCTTAGACTTGTAAAAGTGTTCGATACCACATCAAAGTAAGTAACACTGATTCTAAGTATTCATGCAAATCCATCATAGGTAGAGAGAGCATATTAAAGGATATATTAAAGATATTATAAAGATATATTAAACCAGGACAAATTATATCAAGTAAATTATTTTAATAAGCCACAATGACAAAATAATATACAAATACTTGTTTATAAAGGAAAAAGTCTTCGGTGTTTAAGTGCAAATGCAAGAAGGCAGGGTATTTCACAGTCGCCTTTAACTGTCCTGTGGATGGCCAGAGGACCGGCTACACCTCTGACAGCCAACAATAGCTGGCTGACATCCAGAATAAAAACAAATAGAGTCTTGATCAGTTTCTCTGCAGTAATTGGGAAGTGAAGATATTCTTTAAGAGGATGGAAAATCTTGGCTTGAAATTTGATTGGGCAACTTCAGTTCTCTTTTGTTCAGCTTCCTGCATGTCTAGTGTCTGGAAGATTAAGAACAGTTATCAAGACTTCTGAAATCTGAGGACAGTAAGCATCTCTGGTCCCGCTTGTCTGGAAAGTACTTGTGTGCCTTCTAAGCCATGTTTCTTCATTGTTTCCAGGATTTCATCTGTAATTGAAAGGGCAGCATTACAAATGAGTTCATCTGGAAAGCAGCTGTAAAAGGCAGTGCTAAAATATCTACCACACATAAGCTGTAAAACAAAGAGTATAAACTGTGTTCTCTTCACACATTACTGTTATCTTCAGTAGTTTTTATGCAAAACAGTCTCCCACCAAGAACAAATTAAGTTTACAATTTGCTAACTGAAGTTCTGTATTTTAGTATTAATAGCAATGAACAATTCAGTTATAAAGCTAATTTGTAGGAAACTGAATTTGTAGCACCTTCTCCCAAAAAGCTGTCTAATCTGTGGCGTGTGAAAGAATAATGTTTCTTAAAATCAGTTGATAATGTACAGCCATTAAGCACTAGATCAGAAGAAACAAGCCTGCACCTTTTCTCTACGCCTGTCAAAATGAAAGACATCACATTCCCAACTGAAGGCTTTTGCCTTTGAAATTCACACCATCATTCTTTTTGATGAGGAAGGATGGGCCTGGCTTTGTTATCCTTAGTTCTTAAGATTTACAGTCACCTTTCAAGTATGGAACTGAAGCCCAGACTTCAGTGTGGGGTCAGGACCTACATAATACCATTTTCCAAACTAATTTAGGGAGTTCTTTGTTTTGGTAAATTTGCTTTGCTAGCTCACCATACGCTGGATGCAAAAGGCATGAATTCAGGAAAAGGACTCCAAGAGGCATCAGTTTATGTGAAAGTCCATCTGTAGATTAGATGACCACATGAATTTAAAAGACAAGAAGCACAAGAGTGCAGAGAGGCCATAGGCTGTATGAAGCAGGCAAATACACTCTGGCCTTCTATAGCATTTCTAAATAAGGACCTAAGACACCTTTATGAATTTCAGTACATGCTGTCAATCTTCAATTAGTTGCCGTCACCACATGTTAGATTCAACTGATGATGTGTACTACTTGTTTACTGAAGTCTGATAACCTGGAGAACATTGCAGCGATCAACACTTTGATTAATACAGTATTAGATCTGGTTTGGCACACTTAGTGGCCCAAGGAAAGTGATCACCTGGATTATTTTCTTTAATTGTGACCAAGTAGAATAATCCTCCTGGTGAAAGTAGGTCTGGTACTAATGGAAAAACTCTATCCATTACTTCTCTACCCTTCTTGCCACCAGCCCAGGATGCCTCTATTCCATGGCTTTTCACCTAGGAGGAATGAAAGCAAAGGTTGTCACAATACGAAATGATAGAAGAGTCAGTCATAAGAGAATCATTACCATAATCTCTAGCTTTGGATGTCTGACATTAAAAATCTGTCAATTTTGATTCATCAGATTAGTATATGCTCAGATTGATAATGTTTCAACTTGAAGCATGCAAATAAGTTATATGCAATAAAATTACTTCAAGACTATTTTTTACACACTGAACATACAATTTTTGTTTCAAGCTCTACTCAAACTGGATTAAGAGAGCTACATTTTGTCATGTGCTTTTTATGTAATATTTTATGAGCGTGTTTGCCAAATGGAAGTTGGCCAGAAAACCCTTTAAGTGTTTATGGGTCAAATTCTGAGAATAGAGACTGCAGAAGCAGAGGATGTTTTGCAGGGAACAAATGCATTTTCCATTGAAAGTCTTCCACGGGAATGCGTTATCATGCCTAACCAAAGTCTTACACAGTTTATACTTGATGGAGAAACTAAGTATTGAGAAGCAGCAGCCGGCAATCCTTATGCCCATGTAGTCTTTATAAGCAACTCTAGTAAATAATTTTCACTACAAGAGTGCTGTTACAAGAGTGCTGGACCCAAAACATCCTTTATTATTTAAAAAAAAAAAACAAACCAAAACAAAACCCCTGCAGTTTTCATAGCAGAGCTTATTTGATTTGCCATTTCTCCTCTGACAGTAGATACACCATTTTTATTATGTATTTCCAATTTTTCCTACCTCTTCAGAAGGTGTCACCACATACGGTGGATTAAACAGCAGCAGATCAACATTCCCATTTAATCTTGGAGACAGTCCTTTGACCTGTAGATGAGTTGAAGGTTCTTTTATTATTCTTTTTTTTTTTTTTTTTTTAAACAAAGAATGCAAGCATCGTGTAAAAATACAGTTACATAATCCTGGATATTCTGAGCATTTCAGCCTGACTCAGGAATACTGAACTTTACTTTCTAAGTGCAAGAGAAGCATCACAAAGAAGTATCCATGCACAGCAGAACAACTTCAGTAGTCTTAAAGTGTACAGGATGTAGAAGAGAGATATAAAAGAATTTTTAATTTATAATTCGTTAATATTTGTTACCCAAAATTACCTCTCTGTGACAAGTGCAGTTCAGTTCTCAAGTATAAGCAGTATTTTATCCATTTTAGATCACATTTATTGTTGCATATCTTCATCACCTTTTATAAACATAGATATTTATGGTATTTTAAACAAGCATCTTGCTAAAGAGATAAGAAACCTAGCTTTTCTCCATATTAAGTTTTGCGAGGAAAAAGTAAGAACGTACACAGTTCCTAATTAAATCAGAAAGAGCTGAGAACAAAGAAGTGCATCACATTAGAGGAATTAATTTTTAAAATTAATTCAATGAAATTTTAAAGCTTATATTTGAATTTTAGAACTGAAGCAGTTTGTTTTCCCCTTCTTTCAGAAACAATTTTGCATTTCATTGTTCTCTTTTTTACATCTGTGCTTATTAAGAGAATATTTGTTCCAGACCATGGTTACTTTTCAGTATCTTTAAGTATTAAAAAATTACAAAAACTATAAAGATATTGCTGAAACACCTTACCAAGTCAGTAATGACTGGCTGAAGGTGAACACTGTTAAGCAGAGCTGTCTCCAGTGTACAGTAAGCTGCCATCGGGTTGATATCTGTACATCTAGAAGCAACATATTACGAAGTCTAAGTTACTGGGTACTATAACACCACTGTGAACCATATGCTAATGTATGTACTCTCAATGAAAACATCCTTTCTGGCATACTTTACTTTGCAAGTATATAGCAAAAAATAGCCAGTAAAATACACACAATGTATCAGCAGCTAAACCATTCAACAGTATGCTGGAAAGTGACTGTCCGAGAGCTGAAGTGCAGGATTTGCTTTTCAACGCTAGCTCTGCATAAATATATATGCATACAAGTCTCTCGTAAAATTCAGTTACTGCCAGCATCCATAAGTAACGCTGTGTCATCAGACCTCAGTAAGACTAGTCAGTGACTAAAATTTAGCATTTAACCAAGTGAACACAATTGTAAACTTAGCAGTTTGTCTCAGAAGTGGGAAAATGGAATTCTAGTGGCACCACTACTTAATTGTTAAAGAACATGAGTAAATAGTTTAGGCTTGCTTTGCTTTGATTTCCATACCTGTAGAATTGAGCTAATACTTCTTTGTGAAAAGAACAGTTTCTAAAATGTGAAAATGCAAGTATATATGTGAGGGTTAAGTATTCTTTATTAGTGCATGCAGCAGTTTAAGTGCTATTATACTTACATGTACAGTGCACTGGATCCAATAATGGAAGAAGCTACAAATGTCGAAACCACACCAGATCCAGATCCTATTTCAAGGCAGATCTCAATTCTAAAGAGAGAAAACTCTGGATTACTTATTTGTAATGTATTAGACCACCTACAACAGATGCAGAGTTAGTCAAGGCAGTGTTACAAAACCTGATGCCCTTCTCCCAGATGTGCTGAAATACTTACTGTACAGCCCTCAAAACCCATGACATGTCAAAGCCCACATCTCGTTGCCCGTTTCACAGTGATTTCCAGGCCTCCTGGTGCCCATACAGACAATTCGTTGTTATCACAGGCCACCTTGGGAAACACACACATGTATTTCCCCCATGCCTGCTAACATTAAAGTTTCCAATAACTACACAGTCTCAGCAGTACAGGCTACATTTTACAACATTTATTACAAATTTATTGCAGCAAGACTGAACTCCAATAGAAATTAATGAACATCTCCATGCAGCCACATAACTAAAGCAGGACTCAAATGCAGAATACTTCACGAGAGCTTCAGCCAGCTCTGGACAAACAGTAGTGGCAGGCGACTTCAAAATAATCGCTCATAAGATTAACTCCTTAGGCAATTCCTATAGTGGTTATAGTTATGTAGACATACTTCAGCTGCTGACACTGAGCAGCAACCTGAGCAGCTACTGGGGTTGAGACAAGAGCATTTTACCACATTCATAGAATCAAGGAATAGTTTGGGTTGGAATGGCCCTTAAAGCTCATCCAATTCCAACACCTGCCACGGGCAGTGACACCTTCCACTAGACCAGGTTGCTCCAAGCCCCGTCCAACCTGGCCTTGAACACTGCCAGGGATGGGGCAGCCACAGCTTCTCTCGGCAACCTGTGCCAGTGTCTCACCACCCTTACAGGCAAGAGCTTCTTCCTCATATCTAATCTAAATCTACACTTCTTCAGTTTCAAACCACCACCCCTAGTTCTGTCACTACATGCCCTGGAAAAACGTCCCTCTGCAGCGTCCCTGAAGGCTCCTGGAAGCTGCTCTAAGATCTCCCTGGAATCTTCTCCAGGCTGAACAACCCCAGCTCTCTCAGCTTGTGTTCACAGGACGGGTGCTCCAGCCCCTCTGACCATCTTCATCGCCCTGCCCTGAACTCTGTTCGAACAGGTCCGCATCCTTCTGGTGTTGGGGGCCCCAGAGCTGAAACACTCATGTACGTGCTGCTGCCACCGAAACACGTATCGGCCCTTCCACAGCTGCTCATACGTTACCCCACAACGTGCCACCCTAGGGACAACGAGCAGAGCCCGAAGCC
>NW_009943980.1:0-21535 GCF_000696875.1 Nestor notabilis
CAAGGAGGTCATGTGAGACAGTGTCAAATGCCAAAAGAAGGAGTTTTCAGGAGAGTATTCAAAAAAGCATGTTATAATACCAAATATAGAAAGTAATAATATTTCTTTTTACCCAAAATTACATGTTGAGTAAGTTTCTCATTTGAGATAAAATGAAACACTAGCCATCTACAAAATTTTATCATTGTGGAAACAAGAACTAACTATGATACTTGCCATTTTCTGTTCTTTTTATCACTTTCTTAAATTACTTTCTCTGTGTCTTTTTTCTCCACTTCATATTCTAAGTTAGGAAACTTCATATTTGCACAATGAAGCCTCAAAAACCTGTAAATCATTACCAGATCATATAAGTTTGCAAAGTTCCTGTAGAATTTTTCAATTAAAGATAAACGAAAAATGAATTTTTAAAAGTCAAACAATGAGGTGTCCAAAATAGATAAAGTACAGGATTTCTGGGGTTTTGACCTCTGTGTTTACATACAAATTCAAATTTCTTTGCCACTCATGTATGTATATATGCTATTGTTTAAGTTGCTCAGACAGATGGACTATGTGTTTGGGTACAAAAACCCGATCTATAATAAGAAAAATAGCTCCTGGAACCATTAAAACTACACAGTTTCTTTCAGAACTTACTATTGCAACAGAATCCAGAAGTACTAATCAGGTCACTGGACTCAATTCTGCACAAAAGATAGAGTGAGATAAAACTATTTTTGAAAATATGCAATATGTTTCTAAAACAACACAAAAACTAGTTCTTACTGCTGGCAAGGGTCTTTCTGACAATATACTGTCAGAAAATTGACAGCTGGAAAGACATTGAACTACTAGTATGAAAATTATTAGTTTTCCTGAATCTCAAATTTTGAAATTTTTTTATGGATTTTTTTTTCCTTTTTGATCCTTGTGGAAGGTTAAATCAAAAGAAAGCAGATCAAATATTTTGACTAACTTTCTTTTCATCTTTCACAATATTGTTTGTTGACTAGAAAAAAATTAGACTTAGTCATCTTCTTCAAGTTCAAGAAAAAAATGAAATAAACCCTGGAAAGATGCTAAAGCTGATAAAAGTATTTCTTCAATTACAAAATAAGAAAATGCTAGTAACCATGTGAAGTAAAATTTATCAAATACTATGCAATATGATACATCCATGTTCCAGATGTTTTCTTGTTTCTTAATTAAGCTTTCTTGAGACTGTTCCAGGTCTTTAATCTTTTTTTTTCTTTTTGAAATATTATTTACATATTCATGCATTTGGATGTTTTTATTGTTTATTTGAGCATTTGCACATTTCAGTAAGGTTAAAGCTTATTTTGTTTATCTCTGCTGGTCTTGCATTCTACTTTGAACTGTTTAATACATTTATTTATTAAAACCATTTTTACTTCTCGAGTCACTGATATTTCTGTTCTACCACATCCTCATAATCTATAGGGGTTTTATTTCATAGATAATTCTCCTCTTTTTTTTTTCTGTTTTGTTTGCTTCATTCTTTACTTATTTCCCCACTCTAGTATTTCATTAGAGGAATTCATACTTTAAATGTTCTTCCTACTTGCTTAGTTATACAGTTCAAAGTATTCACATTTAGGTTATTCACATGTACATCTTTGCAGTACATTCTGTCAGCATTCAAAGTACTTCACAAGGCAAACTCTACCCAGCAGACAACAAAATGTTGCAAAAAGATGTATCATCATGACCCCTTCACACACAGTAACAATTTACTTACAGTGCTCTCAACATTATAATATTTGCATTCCTCTCTGCTGTTAATTATTCTTGTAAAAACAACTCTGGGATTGAAAAGTATTATGTCCATTTCATAGAATGGGAAAATCCAGTACAGGGTAGACCAATTTGCTTGTTGTACAGAGAAGTCTATAGCTGACATAGGATGTGTTCTCCTAAATATCCCACATAAACTAGGTCTTAGAGAAGCCACTGTTTAATAAAGTAAAAAGGAATCCCAGATACTGTGCAGATATTAAATGTTAAAGAAATTTTCCGATTTTTTTTTTTACCAAATATTTAGGAATGCAAACCAAACTGCATCCAAAGAGTCCAAAGATAGACAGTGAATTGGCATCACTGCATAATGTATTTAGTACATTTTTGTTAAAAAATGCTACATCCAGTGGCTCTCATTTCACAGTAGTCTGGCCATTTTTGTTCAATGAACAGCTCTACCCTTGAATTACGGTTCAGTATTTATATATATAAATGTATTTGCAATAATATTTTATATTTTTAAGATGCAAGTCTGAAGAGAGTTCATAAAACATATCTCTGTAGCTAACTTCCTATATTGCATGAATATAATAGATCGTAACCTCATGAAAATACTGACAAATCACTGGGTATGAAATACAAACTTTGAGAATCAAATCCAAAACCCTCTAGTGTTCTGCAAAATTTGATATTTATACGGTTGTTCGAGCAAAATACAGTCAGATAAAGTAGTCCAGCAGTCTGATTATCTTTAATCAATCAAAAGTTTGAAAATTTGTTTTGAATGAAATGGAACAAACAGAATATGAAGTCCTGTTTGAGTATCTTTTTGTTTCCTGGCTATGTAAAACCACATCTCTGGCAATGCCTCCTCCAAATTCAAGTGCTGACTAGGCAGAAATCTTCCACTGTGTCCAGCCAATTCAGTAAGCCAGAATCACTAATAGTGGATGAATGCATATGTTATGCTCTTCTTAAGCCAAGATTTCTAACACTAGCTGCATAAGGTTTTGCTTACATATCTGTTTTTAGGTGCTATTTAACCCAACCCATATTAACATTGGTAAGCAATTAGAAACTTGATTTTATACATACTGGTTTTAGAAAGATAGGTCTCTCATTTTCACTCCTTTTTGTGGATGCTCATATAAGAAAACTTCATGCTTTTCTTATTTAAAAAAAAAAAATAAAAATTGCAAGGCTGTTTCCTGTGCAAAATAAGAATATTTTTGAGATTTACAGTTGTCTTTTCTTCTACAATTTCTAACATTAACTTCAGACCTAGTTAAAACTATTATGTTTTATATCATTAAAAATAAGAAGGCACATAAAACAACAATGCACACATATGAAATCACTATAAAGACAAGATTAGGCAGGAAAATTGAATGAACTGCAATTCTGTTTGCCGTGTTCTGCATCCAGACTGGACTTGACTCATTCCCTGATTTTAGCTGGAGGGTTCAGATTTCCATCCCCACCTTCAGGCTTGCCAAGCCTCGTTCATCTTGGCAGCTCTGTCATGCATCCTTCTGCCCAGCCGACGTATCACATGTCCTGCTGGCAAAACAGCAATTGCGGCCGTTGATTGCCAGAGGCCTCGGTGGCACCTGCTCAGCCTGCAGACATCTGACCTCCTTTCCTGCCATCCTCCAGTCCCCTCCTGCAATCCCCATGCAGGCTTGGAGTGGGGTTAAGGTTGTTCAAGCTCCTGAACCTACTGCCACCACCTTGTTACCAGACAGCAAGTTAGATATCAGCTACCCAGCCTTGCAGCAACACTGTTAACCCCTTTTTTTCTTCCCAGCCCTTTGTTTTCCTCATAGTTCCCAGTTCACCTGATCCAAAGAACATGAATGCTGAAATAGCAGTGTATGCACAAGATGGCTAGCCCTCTTGTCAGGTTCACCTCGGTGACAAGTTTTATTCTGTGAAAACAGCCATACAACAGCTTCAGTTCCTAATGGGCTGTCATCAGTAATTTGCTGTCAGTCTCTTATTTTTCACAAAGGTTTTTTTATTTACTTGTTTTCTGAGTTCTAGATGTGCAATCCTGATTTCTTTGCTTGTTCTTATTTTAACTGCGAGTCTTAGATAATGTCCAATTGAAACTAATTTGTATTTAATTTTTTACGAGGGCATGCAGTGATAGGACAAAGGGTAATGCCTCTAAACTAGAAGAGGGAAGATTTAGATTAGATATTAGGAAGAAATTCTTGTCAATGAGAGTTGTGGGACACTGGAACAGATTGCCCAGAGAAGTTGTGGATGTCCCATCCCTGGAAGTGTTCAATGCCAGAGTGGATGGAGCTTTGAGCAATCTGGTCTAGTGGAACGTGTCCCAGCCCATGGCAGAGAGGGTGGAACTAGATGATCTTTAAGGTTCCTTCCAACATAAACCATTCAATGATTCTATGATTCTAATGGCAAGAGAAATCATTCTTTCACTATGTTGTAGTACAGAGGGAACTGCATTTAAACTGTTAGCTATTGCTTCTCTATGATTATGCAGAATTAAGAAGCAAAACTTCTTCCCACTGAAGAAATACAAGGCAGCCTACCTGTAAATGAGTTTTGTGTGTTCCTGAAAAGGAGGAGTTTGATTATAGAGACTCAGACATCAGCCACATGCCTGTAACTATGTCATACAATGCAGAAGAGCACATATTAACCTAGCTGAAGGATGGGGACCCTCTCTACAACTTGATAAATCTGAGCCTGATTGATTGCACCTTGAGGCATAATTACGTATGTTAGTGTAACTGCACTGATCACTTCTAAAACTAATCACCAAGCAGACGCATTGCTGAAATCCTCAATTCATCAATAGCTGCATTTATGGGTTTTCATTTGACTTTATAGTAAAGTAAATTAAGAATGGGAGACAGTTAAGGACTGGTTTAAACCGCCTTAATATTTCACATGTAAATTAAAATATTTACATGTTGGAAATATTTAAAACTGGTTATTTGTCAATTAACCAAAACTTCATTAGGAAGCCAATAATGGACAATTATTTTTAATGGAAATGTTCTCACTACTTTACAGTTTTGTCAAGTGGTTCAGTACAGGCAGCATGTTAAATCACCATATTTTTCCAACAGGCTATTTGAAATCTGTGGCAGGCAGATTTGATTGATGCAGTGCACCATAGAGCATAAGTATTGCAGAAAATGCTATTTCAGAGTTCAAAGCAGTATAAAAATTGCTGTTTAATAATTCAGCAGTGAAATGAAAATAATGTAAAGAAGATTAGCCATGCTCTTTTATTGGGTGGTATTCATAGCAACATTCTCATTTCTAGACCTGTTTTTTCAATTGACATTTTTAATCAAATGCTTTGAATGAAAGCTTTGTTCTCTTTTTTCTTTTTTTTTTTTTTTTTTTTGAGAGCAAGGCCAGAGAGGGGACCTCTTCTGAAAGAATGAACCATCTTTTATTCAGCATTATGGCAGAACTAAAATTTGTTCATACTTTCCTTTTGTTTCTGTCACAATGATATACAAATTATTCAGCAGAAATCTGTGTCCCTCTGGAAGCTATTGTTTTCATTGTGTGAAGTATTCAAAAGTAATTGTAAACACTCAGCTGCATCCTGTTTTAACATAACCCAGAAGAGAAGTGGAGAAGCAGGATAACTGTGATTTTCATCCATTTCTGTGTTTCTCCTATCTCCACCATTTCCTTTACACACAAGTCATATGCCCATTCCCATCCAGTTGCATTTCTCCTTCCAGAAATCCTGAAGAGCAGAAATCCCTGGACAACTGAAATACTAAGCTGATGTTCTGAAGAACCTATACTGTACACCTGAAGTAGTAGACACTTGTGTCAATAGCACTCCGTGCCTCACATTTCCAGGAAGATCTAAAAATTATTATAATGGATATTTTTGAAAAAGCAAAACATAGTTTTCTCTGATGAAAATCACTACAACTGCATCCACCAAAATAAACATTCAGAGACATTTAAGCATGTTTATCAGGCATTTGGACAATCTGCTGTATTCTCAATTCTAAGAATTACATTTCCACAATTTTCCTGCAAATTCCATTTCAAATGCTGATTTGCCTGGTTATTGAAAATCCAGTTTTCAATTGAGCTTGTTTGCTAAATCCAAATAAAACACAGGTTGCAAGTATCTTCAGGGAATTAAGTCATCCTATACATTTTCCAGTGTTCAGCAGAACTGGTCTGAGCCTTTTGATTGCTATCAAAATACAAAAGGACAATCATCATAAGAGTAATAAGTCATATTATTATATGAGACTGTTTCTAAGTTTCAGTTCATGAATGCATCCAGAAAATTTATTCAGACATTATTTTATTTGACAACAGGTTTATTAATGAAACCAAAATGTATTGCTGGAATTTCAAACACAGTTGTAACAATGGATATTTTACTGCAGCAGATATCCCCTATTGTGAAAAACATCCACTAAACCATTATAAGACTAAGCAAATCTAGAGCTTTTGTTAAAAAAAAAAAGGCATCTTCTCTGTTTAGCAGTCTGGAACAGCATTATCTAGCAACTTCTACTCTAGTACTTCAGTGCTGCTCAGAGATTCACAGGTCCCATTCATTACATTGGTCATCCTAGATACATCTTTTGGCTCCCTGTGCTGTCTGATTCCAGGACCTTCCAATTTCTAAACAAATTTTCAGCAAGTTTTTAATAATTTTTTTAAAAAAAAGAGAAAAAAAGACAGATCCCCAAACATGAACTACAACTAGCAACTTCTATAATCTAAAATCCCAACAGTATTTGGGAGAGTGCCAATTTAGAAGAGGGTTTTTTCACCCCAAGTTTTCATTCTTCTGTGCCTTCATAAAATCTGTAGGTTTACTCGTTTAAGAACAAAACTAAGAATACAATTTTATATATGTATGTTTACATATGAAAGGGTATAATTCAAGAAGATTATTTTGCTTTCCATTGTGTGAGGAAATAAAGGAATAAACATTCTTTCCAGTCAAAACACAAGGCACTCAACACATAAAGCCAAAACTGTTTTCTCGGTTCTGAAAAGAGCAATGGTACACGGGCAAAGCAGCACATGTACAAAGATCTGAAAATATCAAGCTGCAGGGTGCATCATATATTAATCTATCACATAAAATAGAATCAAGCAACATTCTGCAGATACTTGTTCTTATCCAGATGCTCTACTGTATCTTGCAGTTGCTAACAAATAACTTACATTTTCTTGTAAAAGAAGTCATTAGGAAACACACTGGCCTGTTTAAACAGATAATAAAATCACTTTGTGATGGGAATATTCACACATGTAAACTAATGCAGGTGTTTAACTGATGTATTGGAACCATGCCAGCATGTCCAGCTTCTTTCAGTATCAGGTACATTGCAAACATTGCCACAGTAGTTATTTAAGCCATTGTTTTCCATCTGGGTCATTAATAGGTTTCAACAGACATGGAAAACAACTTAGGAATTTTAAATGTGGGTTGTCAAAGAGCATATATGACCTTGTTTTTCTTTATCATGTATGACAAACTGCTGAGAAACAAGACTGAAATACTAAGACCATAGATCACTAATTTAAAAGAATCATTGATTTAAACGAAGAGGAAATATTATCCACAGTATTATCCATCATATAGAATTATTCAAGATTTTAATTAGGAATAAGCCTTATAGGAAATTAATCAGAGACTATAAAAACAGATGTGCATAGATTATAGATTTTTTTCATTGAATTTGTTAAAGAATTATATATTGGATTTTTTGGTACCAATTCATGGAATCCCAAAGCAGTAATAAAGTTCATTTTCTAAGAATTACATTTATCATTTTGCCTACATAAACTCTACAAAGCACTTCCATAGTGCATACTTCTTCGTATTTAATGAATGTCCATTTAAATCAAAAGGAATTGCTACTTCGGGATTTGGGAAGAACTGTTGAAAAAATTTTATTTAAAAAAGTAAATATAACTGCACTGTGCACGAAATAGATTAAAAGTTTTTTATTCTGATTTTTATTAAGGTAATACTCTAAGATTTTATAAACCTGTGCTTACTAAAAAAAACAAACCAACAACACTGAGTCAAGCAAAAAACAGAGCTTCAGCTGTGTTTAAAAATATTGTTGGGGATAAAAAAAACCTACCAGGAAAAGAGATGACTTCTGTATTGCAGTCTGGGGATTATGGTAATCACCCAGGAAATGGGGAGATCTGGTCTCTTGACCTTTTCAACTCAAAGTGATTTATATCAGCATTTCTTCTTTCTTCAACAGTCTCATGTTTTCCAATAAAACACTAACTAAATGAAAAAATACAAATCTAGAAAGAAACTTGGGAGCAGAGCTCAGGTCTGTCCTTTTTTGATTTTTTAAAGGATTTCAGCCTCTGCCTAGATATTTCTCTTCTGTCTCCACGATAAATGAACTCTTAATAGTTACTTGGTAACCTATTACTTACATAGCACTCCAGAAAAATGGTTTGGTTCCTTTCAAACTGAGGCAGACCTATAAGTAAGTCTTCATTAAATGACAGTTGACTACTGCAGAAGCTATACCTTCTGGAAACCATACTTAAGTCCTGCTCAGTGTATACACTTGAAGAAAATTACTTCAGCAGTATGTTCCAAGTGAAAGAGCACATTCATCCTGAAAGTACCATAAGCTTTCAAAGAAGCCGATCTTTTAAGTTCCAAAATTGGATTCAGTAGTATTGAAATAGATAGCCCTGCACTTGGCCTTTCCTATTGATTAATGTTAGGTCAACCCTTTTGCAGTATATTCATCTTTTTGGATTGCGCTTTGGAAGCGATGGAAGCTTCTGGTTGTGTGGGGAGCACAGAGGTCTAACCCTGACTTTCTTGGGACGTTAGTCAGATGAGAATGTTGAATTAGCCTCTGTGGAACTCACTTAAAGTTTTAATTTACCAGATACAGCTCTTCTTTCCTACCTTTGGAAGTAATCTATTGTCAATATTTAACATCCTTTGAAGTGTAAAGAGAAAAAAACAGTATTATATATATCACAAAATAAGCAAATAAGAAATGACCATATCAATAAAATATTATTTTTTTTTCTGATTCAGAATATAGCCATTAAATACTTACCTCATAGTTTTGATCTTTCTCAGGCTAATCTCATCTCACTATTATTTTTGTAATCAGAACTTTCACAGTGTCGAATTTTGGTATACCCACCTGGAAGGACATAGGAGGTGGGAGACGTTGCAATAGCTGCAAGAAGTGGCAAACATAGCAGTTAAATTAACAATTTGTAACTGTAAGCAGTAGTCAGAAATTGCATTTTGGTAGATGTTCTTTGTCATCACCAATTTCTGAGTTTCTTTCCTGCAGACCCTGATATATGGAATAAGCTTCTAGAACTAGGTTAACTGACACCAATTCTCACATCTTGACCTACGCTCCATCTACTGCAATCCTCACATAAAAGTTACCAACTTCTAATAATAAAGCAAGCTGAGCTGGGCTTATGATTTTATTTACTTATAAATATGAAAAATGTTTTCGAATTTTTCAAACCAATTAAATTTTACACATAGACAATCAGTGTAACTAGTACCACAGTCACTGATATCTGAGTGAGAAATGGAAGTAGATGATCCAACTTAAACTATTCTATGATTCTATGATATATAATTTACGGCAGTCTCTACATTATATTTCCAGTAGTCAGCCTATAAACTCTCTTTCTAAACCTGCCTGGATTTTTGTGGCTGCATCAATATATTCATAACCTAGCATTTATATAAGGAAGTTCTGCAGACAGAGCTGGATCTTAAATTCTGATTCTGTCTGCAACTTGGTGTCTACCTCAGCAGCTCTTGAAGTTGCCCAAATGTGAGATCCATATGTCAGGTTCTTCCCTGAAGGTGGTTGTTCATGTTCTTTTTCCACAAACACCATTACAAGTAGGTTTCAACTCAGGCACAGCAAGTCTGACACATGTGGGATACATTAGATTCACTGTGGATGTGAAAATCAATTGCTGCTTGGACCCACTGCCCATGTGTTGATCTGTATGCACGGAACAGCTACCTACTCATCACTTCCAGAAATCAATAGTTTGTTATCGAAAAAAAAAGTGTCAGACTACCAGCACAAAGAGAAAGGCTCACAAATCTGTCTCTGAAAACCGCATGCAGCAGCTACTTTCATCTTTACTCACCTTTCCATCCTTCTCCAATCTAGTATGTTCAAACTCGAAATACGTACTTAGGCTGTAACACAATTGGATTCAACATTGCAAAAAAAGAAAATCAAACTAATTTCTTTTCTATAAAAATGTTTGAACCAGGGGTTCTGCTAAATGGCCAACAGAAAACCTAAATGGTATTAGAAGAGGCTACATGTAAGAAAACAGCCTGTGACATTTAGTTTATCATATGTGCTGACTATAATTAGAAGATATAAAGCAGACATATTTGTTAAATAGCAATGAAATAACAGAAAATGTTTATCTTCCATTTTTAAGTAATTATTGAAAGAAATAAGTTTCTATATCACATAGAGGCAGCTGTCCCTGACATGTCCATATCCAGTGAAAACTTTGAATCTTTCATATTTAAAAATACCAGCTAGCTGCAGGGTATCAAAACATGCTGCAGAAAGTCTTGTTGGGAACAATTAGGTCTTGATTCATTAAGGTGGACATTAAGTGACAGTAAGAACCATGTTTTATGTCAAAAATCCTAGCTAGACTTCTTGTTGTATGTCACAGAGAAGAGAAATGTCTTGAAACATGGATATAGTAAAGCCGTACATAGTTTATAATGTCCATGATAGCTGTAAACCAAACAATTTCCTCTATGATATCCATTTCCTAGTATATGTATTTATACACACATACATACATGCACATGCATACATATACATATTGTGTATTTCTAAGGTCTAAGCACAGGTAACACACATAACCCTTTTAGATAAGGTCTACTTTCCACCAAATAAAGTTACAGAAATTTAGGAACCAAGCAGATTTTAATCTCATGGCCAAATTATTTGATACCTAGCAAACTGCTGCCTAATTAATTTGGGAACAAAAACACCATTGGTTTAACCCAAGCTTCATAAGATTTCACAAATCACTGGCAGGAAGCAATGAAAAAACTCATCTTTGACTGTCAACAGGAGAAAATGAGTGAGAGAAAAAGGATGCCCTTCCACAGAAAAAAAAAAAAAAAAAATTTGACACGAAAGTCAGTCAAATGATCAGTAAAGCTGCAGATAATCAGCTGTTTCAAAAGTTCATTCAGAATAAAATGAACCTTCTAAAGGATCATTTCAATAATTCTTGTGATAATATCAACTGAAATTTTCATAAAGGACAAATTTGAACATTTGATCAGAGTTTGATCCTCTAAGTTGGCATGTATCAATTACCGACTCCCAAAAAGTATTTATTGAAATATCTCAAAAACATACAAAAATCGAATCACTCTATTTATGAAAATCCTTGTCAAACTGTATCCATCTCCATTTCTAGTTTTTGGTCCAAGCTACCATTATAAGCTTAGAGGAATTCAATCTTCTTCTCTTACTAGGCTTCAGAGTAGAAAGAAAAGAAAAACAGTCAAAGACAGTATCTGGAAAACCATTTTCTTTTCTATCTAATGCAAATAAAAGATGTACCTCTGAAAGTACACCTAAAACTATTGTTTTTTGAGCAATAGTTTAGACTCATCCAAGCAACCAGCAGCCAGTTTCTCCAGAAGAATGCTGTGGAAAATAGTATCAATGACTTTACTAAAGTCTAGATAGACAACATCTATAGCCTTTCCCTCATCTACTAAATAGGTCATCTTGTCATAGAAGGAGATTAGGTTAGTCAAGCAGGACCTGCATTTCATAAACCCATGCTGGCTGGGCCTGATCACCTGGTTGTCTTCTATGTGCCACGTGATGGCACTCAGGATGACCTGCTCCATAACCTTCCATGGTACCAAGATCAGACTGACAGGAGTGTAGTTCCCCCAATCCTCCTGTCCTTTCTTGTAGATGAGCACCACATTTGCTAAGTTCCAGGCAACCGGGACCTCCTTGCTTAGCCAGGGCTGCCCCATAGATTTGTGTGTGTCTAAGTGGTGTAGCAGGTTACTAATCCCGAAACCAAGAAAAAGCAGTATCAGGAGATTCATTAGGAAAGGAGCAAATGACAAAACTACCAATCATTAAGAATAAATACAGAGAATACAGTGCTATGTCAGTCCTGCTATCTCTCATCAAAGACCTGCCACACATGACCACCTTGACTGGTGACTAAGAGCCACCAAAGATCACAGTCATCAGTGCTCAGTGAACGATATCAGCTGTGGAGTGTTGTAAAAACACAGCTAAAAGAACATATAAGCACTAAAGAGTAATAGTTTTGTATAGGTAGTGATAATCATCAATAACATACAAGAACTAAGCCTTAGCACAGAGTGTGGTGCTAATGAATTAATTTAGTAAAGTTTGATTATTAACTGATTTGTCAGTCTTCTAAACATTCCCATCACAGTGGTCTCTAATTTCTTACTGACACATAGATTGGTATGTATATACATATACATTTATTTACTTGCAATACCGGAGAGATAAATTTCAATACAAAGAGCTGATCAGTAAGAAATGCACTGACTTAGTGTGTAAATTTTTTTTTTTATTTTTTTATTTTTTCATGGTACTTTCTATTCTTGGAATCGGTTTCTAAACTAATGCACACCTAACTCCCTTCCTATGTCTTATTAGTAAGTTATTAAATAATATAAGCCTAATTCACCTGAACTCATTTCTGTAATACTTAATTCTTTTGATCAAAAAAGTAATCAGAAGTGATACATGCAGGAAAAACAAACAAAAAGTCAGAAAACAGATTTTTAGGTGTAAATTCCCATTCGCTGCAAGTGAATCTGCTAAACATTCATCTCTTGCTTCCTCATATTCTGCACTGTATGCACTTGTTGCAAATCCTGTACAGCTGGGTGTAAATGACTGTTGATTCTTGATCCTGCCACAGTGTCTGTTCCACTGGGAGAAAGTGTAAGTTAGTTCTAAATTCTTTTCTGGCCCTTTTCACCTGAGTTAGCTGTTCTATTGTAAATAGTTGTGGTCCTTTCTTATTTATACCTGTGTGCTCTAAAACTGTAAAAAATTCAAGAATGTAGTTAATTGCCCATCATTTAGTAGATTAATACAGTTATCAGATTTGTATAACACCATTCATTTAATTTCAAATAAATTTCTATATAAATTTCTATAAAATGGTGAAGTTGAAAAATAATTAACTATATGCAAAGGTTTTCTTTACAGATCCTTAAGATTAACATGGTCTATTTTATAGAAATTCAGAAAGATTTTTTTATTTTACAGTAGATTAAAATGTCCTGCTATCACTTTATCCTATGATTTCCCATTTTCTGTTCATATAAAGTTCTGCTTCTTTCCTGATTAAAATCATATTTCTAGTAAAAATATTCTCATCCAAGGCCAAAATCTGCAGTATCACATGGCCTTTGCAACCTCATTAAATGTATCTGCAATAACACTAAATTGAGCCCAGTTCAAATCTGTTCTCTGTTTTTGATTAAATTGCCAATTTATCCTATTGGAAACAAAAAAAGAAAGAAAAACATCTATTGAAGTATTTCACTGAAGGATGATGTCAAAAGCTGACTAAATAGTTATAAAACCAGAGTAACTGAAACAACATTATCATATGTATTGGCTTGCATGGCAAGGCTGGTAACATGGAGGCTACAGGTGCGGCTTCTGTGAGCAGCTGCTAGAAGTTTCCTGTGTCCAGCAAAGCCAATGCCAGCCAGCTCCAAGACAGAACCACTGCTGGTCAAAGCTGTGCCCATCAGAGACAGTGGTAGTACCTCTGTGATAATGTATATAAGGGGGGGAAAAGTTGCAAGAACAATTGCAGCTAGACAGAGAAGAGAATATGTAAGAGAAACATCTTGACAGACACCAAGGTCAGTGAAAATGGAGGAGGAAAAAGTGCTTCAGGTGCCCGAGCAGATTCCCCTGCAGCCCATGGTGCATCATGGTGAGGCAGGCTGTGCCCCTGTAGCCCATGGAGGCTCACAGTGGGGCAGGGGTATGCACCCAAAGGAGGTTGTGACCCTGTGGGCAGCCCACACTGGAGCAGGCTTCTGGCAGGCTCTGTGGCCCTGTAGAAAGAGGAGTCTGTGATGGAGCAGGTTTGCTGCAGGAGCTGTGACCCACGCTGAAGCAGCCTGTTCCTGAAGGATGCACCCCACAGAAGGGACCCACACTGGAGCAGTCCATGAAGAACTGCAGTCTGTGGGAAGGACTCACATTGGAGAAGTCCATGGAGGACTGTCTACCATGGAGGGACTTCATGCCTGAGCAGGGAAAGCATATGAGGAGGTAGGAGTGGGAGAGCCAACATGTGAAGAACTGATCACAACCCCCACTTCCCATCCCCCTGAGCTGCTGGAGTGGGAGGAAGTAGAGAAAATTTGGAGTGAAGTTAAGCCTGGGAAGAAGGGAGGGTGGGGGGACGTGTTTTAAGATTTAGTTTTTATTTTGCATTACCCTACTCTGATTTGACTGGTAATCAATTAAACTAATTTTCTTCAAGTCACGTCTGTTTTGCCCATAGTAATTGGTGAATGATCTGTTGCTTTTATAATCTTTCATTACATCTTCTCTCCCCTGAGCAGCTTTTGTAGGCACCTGGCATCAAGACAGGTTCAACCCACCACACCATAATTTCCAATTGCAACACAGTAAAATAGCATGGAAGTTGGTCTCTCACATTCTAGCTTCACTGCCATTTCTAGTGTAGGGTTAAAAAGTAGAGTTAACCATGAGAAGGTCTTCTGGATTCTGGAAAGAGACTTAAATATTCTTACTTTGCATTTTGCTGCTCCAAACCTTTAGGTATTTGCCTCCTAAATGGTATTCACTACCTGGATTATACACAGTAGCTCCACACATAAAGCTTGTAACATGAAAACGTTAGAAATTTGAATTCCCAGCAAGGCATGTACTGAATGGCAGATGCCTGAAGGAGACTGAAAAATTGCTGAGGGCTGATGACAGAGACACATCTTAAATTTTGTTGCTCTTCAGATTGTATGCTACATAAATATCCCTTCTCTCATTTTGCTTTATGCCTTTCTGGCTCAGAAGACCTTATTTTACAACAGACAGATGGCAAAATTGGCATTATTTCCTTTGCTGTGTCCTTATATCTAGTATCTGAACACTCACCCAAGACCTGGATTCAGGTGCCAACAACTCCCTGATGAAATGAAAGTCACATCCACTACATCAGAGAAGCCTGACCTAACCACAGGGGAACAGGTTACCCTAGACTACTGCTTGGGAAGATGACCAATCTAAGGGACAGGGAAAGTGTGACTCTTGAGATACTCATTACCCAACAGTTTGATCCACAAAAGGGTCACAGAATCTCTAAGGACCTTTATGTCAAATTTTAATCATGAGGGCCTAAATAAACAAAGGTCAGTCATCCCCTTCTAATAACAGAGAGCTTCTTGTCAAGAAGAACCTCACAGTTACAGGTGTCACTCTTTCTTGGTAACCTTCTGGAACTCTAAAAGTGAGTGTGCTGGTGCTAAATACATTTTTTAATTGCTCACTTCTAGTGTATTATGCTGAGAACTTAAGATACCAAAATCCTTTATTGTAGGAACATGATTCCTTTCAATAGAAAACTTTTATTTAAATTGGGTTATTCCAAGTTTTAGAATATCTTAACCATTGTTTGTTTTACTAGAAGCTCAAGAGACAAGGGAGTATTATTCTTAAAATGAGGCCTAAAAAAACAGGCAGTGGTGGGGAAACAGTTGGTGAAATACAAGCATACGTTGACTTCTGTGTAGTGTGCTCACTGAATAGTGAAAGAACCCACAACAGTATTTCCAAGTGCAGCAAATCAAAGGGTAGTCCATGCATTCTGGTTTTCTCTCTATAGTTAGCTAATGTTAGATTGGAAAACTAATTTGTTAGATAAGTAGTCCAAGTTAAGTTTCCAGGCCCTGAGTAGTTCAATGACAGGTAAATTCTTGTAAATGGTAGCACATATGTAAATCTATAAATATGCTAAGTAAATTTGAGGAATTATTATGAATATGGGTTTGTTATATAATTTATATTTCATTAAAAAGAAATTTGATGCAGACTAAAACTAATTCACTTGGAGGCTTGTTTGAGTTGCTAGGCCTGATTAATGCAGAAAAAGTAAAATGTTCTGTTATTTGTAATGTAAAATGTTATCTGGGTGAGGGAGGAAAGCAGGTAATGGATTTATATTTTATCCTTCCCTATCTAGCTTACTTACGACAGCTGAAAATATCTTTCTTTAAGCCTTTAGAGGAGTAAAAAGTACATTTTTCTATCAGGTTAAGTAGAAAATTTCCAGTGCTATGTAGGTACCTTGCTTTTTGTTTTATTCTTAAAGCTGTATTGCATGGGTAGAAGAATTCCAGATAATTTTGTTCTTGCTATTATAAATGAAAGCCAGAGTAACTCTTCAAAATCTGATGATGCGTAAAATGTTTCATATCTGTGACTTACCATAAAGGTATAGTAAGCCATAATTTTATGACTATAATTAGTTAATGAAACTTGGTATCAATATCATCAGTAGAAAGAAGAGTAAGAATGTTTTCACAAAACTGTATATAAGAAAGAAAACAACTGACAAATGCTACCCATTTTTTAAAAAAAGCTATTAATTTAAAATGAAAAATCATAAGCAGAAGTACAATTTTTAACACCGTGTGGTAATTAATGCATGGAAGAAAAGTGATTCTGAACTGTTTTGTTAAATATAGACTTGAATAAGCAGTGGAATAAATTCAGGCTTTAGTACAACAAATGTGTAGAAATCATAAGTCACAGCTAAAATAACTAGCTTTTTGCAGTGTGAAAGACTATAAATGACATATTCATCAATTGGGCACAATACAGACTTCAACAAAAAAAGTTTTCTATTTTATACTGGTGGCACGATTTTTTTTACCCTGTAGGCAAAAGTTTGGAAATGTACAAAACTGATGTAATCAAGATCTCTGAGTTGTTCCTAACAAATATCTTTCCTCTTTCTCCAAAAAACCTATAATCCTAAAAACTGCATAATATGAACTGTTCAATTTGATCTTGTATAACCAGTGGGATTTTGTGATTTTATCATGTTTAAAACTCATTTAACGTTTAAAACAACTTTTTTAAAAGTAAGATTTTTCTGTGTGTGTGTGTGTAATTCAAACATCAGTAGGAAATGCAGTCTTTTATATTCCTTTTAATTTTTGAACTTCTTTATAGTGACTAAGTGACTACACATGTTGTCACTGTGAGCTGACTGAGCAATTGCACCATACAATCAGTTCTTTTTTATGCAGGTCTGCACTGATTAATTATTATGCTTTATAGTTTATGAACCAACAAAAGAATATTTAAAAAATGCAGCATCCCCAAAACCATAAAGCCTCTTATACTTCATTATTTCTACATTCATTCTTTGATTGAAACTTTTCTTCAAAGTCAACTTTGTGAATCATTAGGCCCCAAACGTAAAGTAAAATCAACGATCACATTAATATCAAGTCGGCATTTAATCTGTCAGAAGCATGGTAAACTGGCTTGCAATTGTGAGGGCTTAGCAAGCTCACCTGGCAAATGATTTCTATTTTAAGTACTTAGAACAGCATAAGCTGTCCAAAATCACAAGCCAATGGAGATATTAACAGTGTTTCTGTCTGTTGTTTCCAAATATTTCTTCAATATATTGAAAGCTTTTCATTCTTATTCACTGTCAGAGTGTTGTTTGTTTTCCTCTAGATGATACAAAGAATGCTTTGCCATATTAACTGGAACAAAATAAGGTATATGATGTGAGTCACCTTCTACTGTAAAAACTGAAAAGGCTCCTGTTATTACTTGAGTGCCAAAATGTTGATAGAAAATGCCTGATGCACATCTACGACTATATTAGCCTGAAGTAGATGGACTTACTGATTATCAGTCTTTTAATGGATGCAACATTTCGAGATAGCAGAATTCAGTAGATCTTGGAAATACATGAAAACAGTCACATACCAAGAAGGAATTCTGGGGCAAAACAATGGTTTAATAAGTGTTGTGTCACTATAGTGTCTGACTTCTGCTGATTGTTTACATCTTATTATAATGACTGTGAGAAAGTAAAAGATATGAATTGTAAATTTATGGATCAGTGAAATAGGTGACAGATCTGTATTGGGGAGGGAGAGTAAGTATTAGAGAACATAGTTTTGAAAAAGAAATAATAGCTGCTGGTGGCCACTTAAAAATCTATGGAAGATAATGTTTCTCTTCTTGATTTTCTTGAGGCAGTTATGAATGACAATGAACTCAGAAGCTTAATGCAAAGAACAAAACCATTACTGTAGAAGTGGACTGCATAAATGTGAGTGTCTTGAGAAAAAAGACACTTCTGAGTGCAAGTACACCTGAGTCATACATTACAAATCATTAGATGCTTAAATCTTTCACTGTGCATTCAAGGTAATTTTGAAACATAGTTAATGTTCCTACCACACTGTACAGAATAATGAAACCTCTTCTCAAGGTAATATATTGCCTATCATAACTACTTAGTGTTGCAGTCAGAAGTAGAGAGCTAACTATTGTTCACACAACCAGTGCTTCACTCACCTGTTTTCTTGAACACTGAAGGTCATAACATGATTAGAGCTAACAGAGGTGATGCTATGAGGATGGTGAAGCACAGGAATAGGTTGACCAGAGAAGCTGTGGCTTTTCCATCCTGGAAGTGTTCAAGGCCAGGTTGAATGGGGCTTTGAGCAATCTAGTTTAGTGGAAGTTGTCTCTGCCCATGGCAGGTGGGCTGGAACTAGACAGTCTTTAAGGTCCTTTCCACTCAAACCATTCTGTGATTCTATGATTCTATGGTTCTATGCTGCTATGTTGCGTAAATCTCCAGGATTCTGTGAAAAATAGTAACAAATGGAACAATGTAGTCCCCTGCTACTTTTTTTTATAGTATACATCCTCACTGAAAGGGTAGTCAGGCATTGGAACAGGTTTCCCAGGGAAATGGTGGAATCATCATCCCTGGAAGTGTTCAAAAAAAGTATAGATGAGGCCATTAGTGACATGGTTTAGCGGTGGACTTGGCAGTCCTGGGGTAATGGTTGGACACAATTATCTTAAAGGTCTTTCAATCTAGTTGATTCTATGTTTCTAGTCTAATCAAATGTTTTTCCATGAATTAGGTTGACGATTTGATGCTTCTGTTATTCCAGTGATTTACAGAAAAAGTACTTCTCCTTAAACCTTTAATGTGTGCTACTTTTTAAAGCAAAAATTGCAAATCTGGCATTCTGAAAATTCAGTTGGTTTATTTTCTACTTATAATCATTAATATTTCTACTCATGCTCTGCATTAATATCCTTAACTGTGTTACCCATTTCATTTAGACTGTGCTTTTAGGGAACACTTCTGAGATGTTAATGCTCTCAGTGAGTAGGTGTAGTGATGCACTTCACAAATAAAATGCAGCAGATTCCAATTAAATTTCTTTCCAACTTTATTGGTAAAGCTGTGCTAACAGTTAGTAATAAAATATTAAACTTATTTTCATGACTAAAGTCTGTAATTATGATTCTAAATACACCACAGGGCTAGTTCTCTGACATAAAATGGATCCACTTTTATAGAATTGGTTTTTTTAGAAACAGAGGTACACTTTAAAACATTTAAACCCTTAGAAGTGATTCTTTTAGAAAGAATTACCAATAATTAAGGGAAAAAAAATTATACACAGAATGCTTTATTTTTTCAATTATTTTTCTAGTAAGTTATTGAATTTTAACTATTTGTTAAATATGAAAATAGTTGCTGAATATTAAAAATTTCACACGTGCTTAAATATTTCATTAATGTCCTTCTAGTAAAATATACCACAGCTTTATCCTTTAACTAGATATATTGGTTCAAATTAATTAACTGTACCTATGTAAAGTCATCAGCCTGTACACTTCAGTCACCAATAACTGATTCATACCATGAAGGTGGTAGTAGAATGAGATTTTTGCCATTTTCACGTCTTAAAATGTTACAAAATTAAAGATTGCTTTTTTCTTTCCTCTCTTGCTCAGTTCTGACTGTTATCTTGCTACTAAATAAGTTAAGGATTTCATATGACATAAACATTTATTTTGTTTTTAGGTTCAAGGTAAAAGGCTTTTAACTTGAGTTCTGTGGGAGCTATTCATAGAGAAAGAGATTAGTACTCTGTTGAAATAATAAAGAAAACCTTACATAACATATTTTCATATATATTTTCCTTAATGGTTCATAATAGTTTAATCTTATTATTTGGCATCAAAAGTATGTTTCCTCGACATACATATGTCTCCATATGAATGACAAGGTTTTTATTGTAAACCTTAAGGCATCTTGGCATTCATTCTGTCACAAGAATCATTTGTTCATGTAACAGGTTTAACTGAACAACAGATTTAGAGGCTAGAAAACTGTTGATATACCAATACAGTAAAAGACAGGTAGTGTTCAATTGTTAAAATGTTGGGAAAAGATAATGAAGATGGATTGTTATGTAGCTAAAACATGCAGAGAGCCAGTACAACAGCACTTTGAGGGAGCTCCTGATCTACTGTGGACATAAACTATATTACTTTCTCAATTTAGCAGATTATTGCAGTACCTTTATACAGCCAAGGAGGAAGAATAGGCACTGACTGAAAAATTAATCTTACTCTTAAACACCCATATAAAATAAGTTCTTTAAATTGTTATGTAAGTATTCTTCTTTTTACTATAAATGGAGCCTATTGTCTTTCTCATATGTTGGTGTCTACATTGTACATATCTAAAATTGTGTGATGAATTTAAAATTTAAAGTGGGATTAATTTCCCTAAAACAATAGGTGACATTTGAGACATTAAAAGCATTTTTGCAAGCCTGGAAAGCACCACAGAAGACCTACCTTCCTTGAGGGTCTTGGGGCCAGGCTGCTTGAAGTAAGGCAGTGTACGATACATACCTGGAGTTAAAACATCTGTATGTCTGTGTTCAGGCAATTGAACCTCATCCTTGTTATCTTTTCATGTTCTATGATTTAAAATGGAACAAGTGGGAGTCATTTCTCATACATTTTAAGGGGGCATCTATATAACATATTTGTAATTAACATCAGAGAATCTGGAGATGCTAATGTTGTAACAAAAAGAAACTATTTGGGGGACTTTGTAAATAATTTCACTCCTTCCTGAGTACTGTTAGCATTGAATGGCAAAATGTGATGAGAAAGGCTCAGATTAAAATAGTATAACTTAATAGATCTTCATGTTACTGATACACAAAAGAAAAAGAACCTTCCTTCTTTCTTGTCTATGTGTTGCCTGTGAGAAAGAGCTCTAGAATTCTGCTGAGCAGAAACTTACCCAGACTCTGACACCTGACTTCTTATGTGCATAAATTATTTAAGAAAATGCAGAATATTTGGTGTTTCAGATGAAATTGAGCTTTAAATTAGAGGCAAGGTTATTTAATGCAAAATTACACAACTGTATAAAATTCTGATGTATATTAAGGCAAATAAAAACAAGGTGGTTATCTCACTGTAACAGATGTCTAGTTGTAAACTAAAAACTTCAAATTTAAATCTAATCTTCAGCTATTGAATTGCCGAGGTAAGCATCTCCCGAGAGGATGCTATGAACAGCGGAGCGGGGGGAAGCTCAGCGGTCCGGAGCCTCATTTCGGAGCGGCGGGAGCCACCGAGGG
>NW_009943981.1:0-23461 GCF_000696875.1 Nestor notabilis
GCTGCTCTGTTTGCTCGTATGGTGCTCGTTTGTTAGTTTGTGCCTCTAATCCCGGTGGGAGCGGCCGGGGTCGGGAGGTTACGCTCCGGCTTGGTTTGCCCTGGCGTTCGTGAGCGGGTCGGGCTGGGGAGCGGGGCCGGGCAGCAGCGAGCCGGGTTTCTCCTCCAGCTTCCCCACTCTTCGGGCCGTTCGTTCAAGTGCGAGCCCTTCCCGGGTGCCTTTGTGTTGCCTTGGGCCAAAAGTTAGGTTTTATGGCGGGGGTGGGTAGAAACCGCCGCGGAAGCTGCCGTTTCTGCTGTTGGGGTGTGTGGCCGTCACCGTCCCCGCTTTATAACAACTTCCTGGTAAATCACCAGCCAGAGCGAGCTTTAGGACTTGTTGAACACCAGCGGAGGCTGCCCGTGAGTGAAGGAGTCACACGTCCGAATGCTTCACAGTTGCGTTTACAGGTTTTACTGCTTTTCTCAGGCTTTTCCTTCCTTGTCCTGCTGTAGAACCCCAGCATGGTTTGTGTTGGAAGGGAGCTTAAAGCTCCTCCAGCTCCAACCCCGGCCCCGGGCAGGGACACCTTCCACTAGAGCAGGTTGCTCCAAGCCCCTGTGTCCAACGTGGCCTTGAACACTGCCAGGGATGGGGCAGCCACAGCTTCTCTGGGCACCCTGTGCCAGCGCCTCAGCACCCTCACAGGGAAGAGCTTCTGCCTCAGAGCTCATCTCAATCTCCCCTCTCACAGGTTAAAGCCATTCCCCTTGTCCTGTCCCTACATTTCTGCAGCTTCCTACTTCACTCTGATATTTGTATTGTTTTTAACATATCCACCAACACAGGATGTCACACTTGCATCCAAGGCTTCAAACAACTCTGTTGTACTCATTAACCTCCAGCAGCTTCATCTATTGTCTCATTGGTGGTATTTTCTAGTACAGGACAAATACCCCCTGTCCAAACAGGGAGCTGATTTTTCCAGAGACATCCTCTAAAATCTGGCTTTCCATAGCAACAGGAGGTGCTTTTTGAAGAGTTAGTCCCAGCCTAACTGCTGGACTCCCCAGGTGGGCTCCCCTGACCTGCAGCTCACAGTAGGAAGAGCCTGTTGATTGCTTTGAGAAGACAAACTCTTGGAGTTGGTGCTTCCCAACTGCTTTTCCTGATGCCTTTCTGAATAGTTTATGTCACCTTTTGTAGGAGCTGTGCTCTGCTTGGCTTCCTAACAGCATTTTGGAAGTTCAGGTCTTTGTTCAGGTGCCTTGTTGCTACCTCCTGTCCCTCCTGGGAGGGTGTGCCTCACGTCTGGGAAACGCTGTGCTGTGAAGGAGGTCATGTGTGCAGATGAGTGAGTGAATTACGTAGTGGTGCTGGGCTTTTCTGACTGCCCCTGCCTTCAGCGAGATTTCCACATGCATGAATGTCAGACAGATCGGTTTTAGTGTTCAGTTCTTGTTACAGCCGGGGTGGTTCCGTGTCTCAGATTCAGGCAGTGAAGCAGAATCATATATTTGGGTTAATCAAACATTGCACAGTTAAAGCTGAGTTACTCCTAGTTTTATTGCAGTTGTGGTTTCAGTTGCCCTCCCTCAGCACCACGTGTGACGTTTCTCTTACCTGTAGCTGCAAGAAGTGAGTTTTTACCCCAGTGGGCAGATAAGATTTGAGGATTTGTCTGCCTGGGGAAGTGTTACAGTAAAAGGTGATTTGTGGGTTTACAAAGTAGAGCTTGAGAGCTGCTCATGCAGGTGCTCACTCTGGAATGAGCGTTGGCAGCTTGCAGTGATCCTTCTGGCCACTTCACCAAACTCCTGGGGTTTGTGCCACCTCTGACGTGATGTTCTGAGGACCTGGGGAACCCTCTGTTCAGAGCGCTCTTGGGTACGTGTTATGTTTGTGTCTGCCAGCAAGAGTGGGTGACAAGTGTGTTTGGGGACAGTCGGAGAACAATGTGTCTCTCTTGAGTGTGTGGCTGCTGACATGGCATTTGCTTTCTCGCAGCTTTAGAGCACAAACACCTGAACGTGTGTGTGTGTGTCTTGTCTTGTCTTGTCTTAAACTCATGCTGGTTGGGATGTTTTGAAGCGGTTCTGATCAAAGGGATGCAGATAGAGTTTTGACAATATAAAGCAAATTGATTTAGAGGTTTGTGTGTATTAAGAATGGGTGTTTACATTTTTTTGCCTTAAGAGCGTGTCCAGCTGTTGCTGGATAATGCTTTAAGATCTGTCTGTTTAAAAACAGACACAGTTTAAACAGCTAATATGTTGGCAATCTGCAACAATTCAGTAGTTTTCTCTAAGAGAAGATGACTTTCTTTGCCAGCACATTTGTAAACATTTAGATAATCTTTATGTACTGGAAACTGCTCTAATATTTAGGTAAAATAAAGGTTTGTGTAGCCTTGCCTGTACTGAGTTAGTGATTGTATGTCCTTTTTTTTGGTCTTTAATAGTGGAGCTTGTAACAGCAAATGTTCTTTATTAAAAGAAGTGGAAAGATAGGACAAATTCCACTGGGCCACGTTAGGTTTATCTAACTGAAGTGTCGGATCCTGATGTCCTCATCACATTGCTTTGTTCCAACCTAGGAGCAGGTCGCAGTTACTGTAAGGACAGCACATGGATAAATCATATTCGTTAATATTTTTATATTCAAATCTAGGCATACGGCTGAGAGCAGACTGGGACAGTGGTGAGAGGCTGGGGTTTTCTTACTGGGGATGAACTTAAACTTCTCTCACAATGTAATCAGCTCCATGTGTGTTTTAGGATTGCTGTAAATCTCTCTAATCAGAAATTTTGTGTCTCCCTGTAGCTTGTCTCTTTGAAATATTAAAAAGTTGATCCTTGTTCTCTTACCTTGCTAGATTATTTCTTTTTCTTAAATCTGATTAATCTTCTTCCTAAGCTGAGCAGGAAGAATAAGAGGAAGATCTTGAAGATAATATAAAATCCAGGAGAGAATATTCTTAATCAAATTCGTAGGAATTAATAAAGCTGCAACTAAAGTATCATATCTGAAGATCTATTTTCAATGGTTTCAAAAGAGGCTGTAGATTAAAAGTGAACAGTTTAGTTATATCACAAGAGATATCACTCCCAGATACTTAAACCTTTTACAAGGCTGTTATATTAAAAATCTGATAGGTTTATGAGGATGTAATGGTGAAGTTGCTGACATAGTGGTATGCAGATGAAAACTGAATGGCTTTCGAAGCCATCTAAAAGAGATCATATTTATTTTGCTTTACCGTCAAGACTGACAGTAAGGTCTGAGACAGAGGCAGATTTATTTTCCATATCATATAGTCATAAGCCCTTGATGTTGTCTGGGTCACAGGTCACTGGCAAGAGGTTTGGTGAAAGATCAAGTAGAACACAAGGCAAGCTTCTCGTGCCCTTATCTGCTGTAAGCCAGAATGAATGCTCTTCTAAACTGTAGGTCTTGGTTGCCCACACTAACTTTTATAGAACCACAAGGTACAGTACAGTGTGTACACCTGACAGTGATTTGTGTGTGTATTCTGGAAAGTTCAGTATAGAAAGAGGATCCAAAGAGTGGTCAAGATTTCATCTGTCAGGATTTGACTAGTTTGGGTCATAGAATCCCCAACTGGTTTGTGTTGAAGGGAGCTTAAAGCTCACCCAGCTCCAACCCGTGCCCCGGGCAGGGACACCTTCCACTAGAGCAGGTTGCTCCAAGCCCCTGTGTCCAACCTGGCCTCAGTGATGAATGGATGAATAGTGTAAGAAAGATGTGAATTGGGAGGAATTTCAGCTGTTTTCAAGAAGTGACATAGAGGGACATAGTGCTCAGTTATTTACAAATGAATTCACAGAATTGCCCCAAAAGAATTCCACACAGCTATAACTGTGCAAAGTGTGAACACCAAAGAGAGACCTTAGTGTTGCTTCAGAAGTTTTAATTTTTGCCTTCTAAGGCTGGGATAAGTTCAGCTACTGCTGCTGCTACTTTAAGCAGGAAAATCATGAGAGTCAATGGTATGAGCTGTAGGTGTTCGGTTTGGTTTTCTTTCCTTTTGCATCCAACAGCCTGAGCTCTGCGTCAGAGACGTGGGAAACTCTCTGAATGACCAGCGGGCAGCAGGTCTGCAAACAGAAGTTCAGGGAAGTGCTTGATGTTGGTTCATCAACTGCTGATAAGTTCCACGTGAAGGAGAGGACCAGCAGTGTCCCACTTCCTCCTCCTGTCTCATGCTCTATGTGATCATAGCCTTTATGGAATAACATGACTTTCGTTTTCCTTATTTCACTTTGTGCCAAGCTGTTAGATTACACTTCATTCTGGCTCTGTGATACGTTATAACCCTTTCCAGCTGTAGTTTCTCTGAAAATCATTTGGCTTTTTCTTGATCAGTTCATGCCTCTTCCATCACTGATGCTGTCAGTGTTTAATTCAGCGTTTGGCTGGTGGTGTTGCTTTGGAAGGGAGAACCTGGGCTGCTCACAGTGGCTGTGAGGGTGTTGCTAACTGCCTGTTGACCAGACCAAACTAGCAGCATAATCCCAAACAAAACCAACAGCTAACCCCAAAGGCATGGTGAGGAAGCAGAACTGAACATGGGTGCTAATCCACCTTGTAGAGGAGCCACTCTGAAACACTCACCAGTGTTTCAAACCTGCTCTGACACCCTGAGAGAAGGGGATGAGTGTTTTTTATGTGGGTGTTTTGGGGCTGGTTGGAGAACCTGTTCCCTTCACCCAGACAGTTATTTGTCATTGGTGTCACAGCATATACAAAATAGTGTGGGATTGTTTATTACTTCCCATTCAGCTGAGATTTGTTTTCTTTGTACTTCTGGGTTCACCTTGTATAGCCTGTTGTAAGTGCTAAAGAATTTGAAGTAGTACAGTCATGTAGGTGGTTGGAGGGGCTTTGGGCAATTGGAAGTTGGCATCACATTTACCATCTGCTCTGTGGCCTGAGCTTCATGTTCATTGGGCAGCAGCCTGGCAGTAGACAAAGCACTGATGTAGAGGAAGCAAAGCTTTAGAGCCAGAAGTTTGCTTGTTTTTGAAGTGGAAGGTAAGGACTGGATTTTATTTAGCATTTCAAATGCAGCCACAGACAAACTCAGAGGCAGGAGTGGAAGAGTTCAGGGGTTTGAGCATCTTAATGCATTTGACAGTCATGAGGAAATATAAGACGTGTACCCGAAGTGGAGATTGGCTGGTGGGATCTGAGCAGATCTCCTTCCTTTGTGTGCAGGAATCTGGGGAAAGGCCTCTTCCTAGTTAAATATCATCATCCTTTGCTCACCAGGATGTTCTGATGTACTTTGTGTAGCTCCTTACGTAACTGACCACGCATCAGCCGTGGCTCACTTTTACTACCCTGTCTCCCTCAGATCTGTGTGACCAAAACATCAGGTTATAGTGAGAGAAGGCAGAGGTGCAAGTTTGGATGTGTCAGTCTGGGGAACTGACTGTTTGAAGCAGAGAGATTTTGTTTCTGCTTGGTTATCATGTTCAAGTTCTAGCATCACAGTATCAGCTTTGAAGTCACTTTGCTGAAATCTGGGGGAGCCAGTATGGTCCTGGCAGTAAAAGGAATTGCTTTCTTGAGTAATCTGGAAAATGGAAACTTCATGTTTATAACACGTGCTGATCAATGGAAATGAACCAACTCTGCCACAGCACATCATAATGTCTTCTAGTTCTGCTAGTTTGTAAACATCTTTAAAAAGAAGAAAGAAAGTGCTATTTTAATAGTGTGATCTTGCATTATAGAACCCCAGGCTGGTTTGGGGTGAAGGGAGCTTAAAGCTCCTCCAGCTCCAACCCCTGCCACGGGCAGGGACACCTTCCACTAGAGCAGGTTGCTCCACGCCCCTGTGTCCACCGTGGCCTTGAACCCTGCCAGGGATGGGGCAGCCACAGCTTCTCTGGGCACCCTGTGCCAGCGCCTCAGCACCCTCACAGGGAAGAGCTTCTGCCTTAGATCCAACCTGAACTTCCCCCGTTTCAGTTTGAACCCATCAGCCCTTGGCCTATCGCTCCAGTCCCTGATGAAGTGTCCCTCTCCAGCATCTTTGTAGGTCCCCTTCGTTATGTGGGTAGCTTGTTGCTATCTTTTTTTCTACTGCCCTTTAAAAAAATAAGCTTTTATCAGTCTGTACATTAATGTATCTGTGGTTACTTGTGACACTTCTGTAGCCAAGTACTGAAATACTTGTCCCAACTGCATTCACAGGCCAAGGAGTGCAATGGCGTCAAGGCTCCCATTGACACAAGCAAACCGAACCCCAACGAGGTGGAGTTTGATAACCTCTATTTGGATATGAATGGTATAATTCACCCTTGTACACACCCTGAAGACAAGTAAGGCAGTTTTTTGTCTCATTACAAATAGGATTCATTGATAGCATTTCAGATGTTAAATTGGATGCTCTGTGTTCTAGGCCAGCACCAAAAAATGAAGATGAAATGATGGTTGCGATTTTTGAGTATATTGACAGGATCTTCAACATTGTAAGACCAAGGAGACTTCTTTACATGGCTATAGATGGAGTAGTGAGTATTGCTATATTGAGTTCCCAGTAATGGCTGTTGGTAAAATTGGGGTAGATGCCGCTCATTTCTGTAAGACCTTTTGGAAAATAGTTTTCTAACCTGAAAAACTACAGGGACAAGACAAATGCCTGTTTCAGTTGCAGTTTAGACTGGTGTCTTGTTAAATACTTGTATAATTGCTACCAAAAACAGCTAGCAGAGAGGAAGCAACTGGCCAGATGCAATAACTGACACATGCATTATGATACCTTTTTTAGGCTCCACGTGCAAAAATGAATCAACAGCGGTCAAGAAGATTCAGAGCATCAAAGGAGGGCATGGAAGCTGCTGAAGAGAAGCAAAAAATAAGACAAGAAATTCTGGCAAAAGGTACAACTGCGACACCCATTTCTGAGGCCTTTCAGTGAGAGTCACCTTGTTTGTTTTGAACACTGCCATGGGGGTTACAAAGGGGATGTTCTGCTTAGTGGACATTTGTCTGCGTTACTAGGAGGGTATAACAAGCCCACACAGAAGGATGGATCAGTGTTTTCCAGAGCTAGAAACCAGGATAAAATAATGTCACTTTTTCTTCTTTTCTCCCTTCTGAAATGGATTTGTGTTGAATACTCTTAATTCCTTCAGAAAAAAAATTGAACGTAAGAGCAAGGACAAATGTGATAGTGGGAAACTAACCGAAATCCTTATGGAAGGAAGCACTCATTTGTAGGGCTTGGTGAAAGGAAAGTTGAGGCTCGAAGTCAGGGATCAAATGGAAACAATACAGCACAGGAATAGCAGGCTAGGAGCAAGGATAGTTACAGTTACTTGTGCGTGGAAACTTTAAGCTCAGTGAGGCAACAAAGTCATCACAACTTTGTAAGGGTGATCATGGTGTGTGGAAGGAGTGTGTGTAACTGAAGCACGGGTTGGAGCAGTCCATGCAGGTGGCTGTAGGAGGAATGAATGCTGTAGCCAGGTGAGGGGACCACTGTGTAACCTCAGAGGAGATTAAAGAGAGGGGGCAAAGACTTTTTTTAACATTTCTTCCTGTAGCATTTCTAGACTACGAAGACCCTTTATGAAGCTCAGAGATGGGAGAAGTTGATGTAACCCTGTTTGTGAGCCCAAGTGAATAGATAGTGGAAACATAGGGGAGAATATGTAAGAACATAATTATTTCCTAATGTTTTATTTCATTTAGTAAGCTTAGTTTCGTTGAGATTTCTTTCACAGTCTTTCTGACAGACTAGGTAGTGAAGCCACTTTTCTGAAGTTAACAATGTTTGTAAATGTACTAACACCTTACTTTAAGATGGAGATAGTATAAGAGCTATGGTAAGCTGTTTCTGTTTTGTTGTTTGTTTGCTTTTTTAAACAAACTAATTTCCCCAGGGGAACCGTCTGGGGTTTTGTCATGCAAAAATGTATTTAATGTTCCACGGTGATTTACAATGCTCCATATTGATTTAAGTCTGTCAAATGTTTTTATTTCTCTAGGTGGCTTTCTTCCTCCAGAAGAAGTGAAGGAGAGATTTGACAGCAACTGTATCACCCCAGTAAGTAATCTTGCACTTCACCCAGCAATTGCCAGGGGCTGAATGAAGGCTTCAGTTCTTTTCCTCTGTCACTTTTTAGGGAACTGAGTTTATGGACAATCTTGCTAAATGCCTCCGCTATTACATCGCTGACCGCTTGAACAGTGACCCGGGGTGGAAGAATCTGACAGTAAGTTCCACAGCTTCACACTTCAGGAAAATGAAGGTCATCTGTTAGGCTGGGTTGGGATATGATTGGAGAGGGACTTCACAGATACATTTCATCTAATAACACAATCTAACTGCACCATTTGTTTTGATTTCATTTAAGAGCAATGAGAAGGTTTGACAGTAGAAGCCACAGTTTGATATAATGGAGACAGGAGTTTAGAAATACTTTTCTTTTGGGGAAAGTGTCAAGATACACTGTCTGTGTATTCTTTTCACTATTTCTTTTTAAACTCATTCGCTACCTCAGATGGGCTGCATTTTCTCCTTTATTCTAATGATGGATGACAATAGATGGCAGGCAACATAAATAATACATACCAGTTTTCTTGCCTTTCTGGGCTTTGAAATCCTCTCTTCCTGTTCCTCAAAAACTCCACTGCCACTGAGTTTTGTGTCTGGCAGCCCTCTGTTTGCTCTGTACAAGAGCAGAGCAGTCAGTCCTCTCAGATGCAGCTGTGTGGTGTTTTCCATCTGTTGACCGTTAAAGCGACCTCATTAGAGCGCAGTTGACTCTGCTTAATTCTCTCCATCAGATGTGAGTGTGATAAAGGCTACTGCTCATGTGGGCACCACTGTAAGGAAGTGTATGATGTGATAATGTATCAGCCTGTGTTGGAGTTCAGAAGATCTAAGGGGAAGCTGGCATATGTCTGCTTTATCTGTTATTTCTCTAGTGTGTATTTTGATTGCCCTGGTTATTTGTCAGGAAACTTCAAATATGTGAAAGTATTTGAATCAATATACCAGCTTCATCCTAGAATTAATAGAAAAAAATGAAGGCATAGTCATTGGTTCCAGACTTTTAAATCATTTAATTTTGAATCATAATATCTTAGTTAAAACTACAGATCAGAGTTTCCAGCATTCAGAAATCAGATTCAGCATTCAGTATATGATCCACAGAAGCTGGTTTTTCTTTCTGTGGCAGCATAAATTGTTTCCCTAATTTAAATGTTTCGCAGGTTATTTTGTCTGATGCCAGTGCTCCTGGTGAAGGGGAACATAAAATCATGGATTACATTAGAAGACAAAGAGGTAAACTTCAAATAAATGTGATCATTTTGTTTTTAAATTAAGGTATAGTCAGTAATAATTTATTTTACGTGACTTTGGTTAACTAAATGTAATTTTCTTCTGTATAGCTCAACCAAACCACGACCCAAACACGCATCACTGTCTGTGTGGGGCTGATGGTGAGTTCTCTCTTGCTAACAATATGTCCTGTTGAGCTGCTTTGTTCTGTTCTGTGGTTGAGGTGGGCTGTAGTTTTTAGGCTTTCACTTGTATTTGTGTGGGTTAGTTTTTGAAAGCTCTGTGTAATATATGGGGAAAGGTCTAGCACTGTCTGTGACTGAAGGGCTAACATTGCCCTAGGTGTACCGGGTAGTCTGTGGGTAAGCACATCTGTGTGTTCACACTTGCTTAAGGTAGAATGTACTTTGCTTTCAAACTTCTTTTTTAAAAATCTTAATAACATAGATCTTTCATTATGTTTTATTTGTCTCTTTTGGCTGGCAGCTGATCTGATCATGCTGGGCTTAGCTACACACGAACCAAACTTCACTATAATTAGGGAAGAGTTTAAACCAAATAAACCCAAGCCCTGTGCTCTTTGTAACCAAATGGGCCATGAGGTTAAGGATTGCCAAGGTTTGCCCAGAGAAAAACAAGGCAAGGTAAGGATTCTGCTATTTCTAGAAATTCTTTTCATCTGTGAGCTGATTCCTGTTTTAATGACATCCTTAAGTTGTTCTTGCTGTTGATCGTAGCTGAAATATAATGTAGACTTTATTATTGCAATTGCCTAGCTTTACTTTTCACAAGTAAAAACTGTGCTGCTGTAGCACAAGCATGCCAAACCCAATGTCCTCACTTGTGTTCTGTTGGTTGCTTTGTTGTTGTTTTTCACTGGTGAGAGAAAATGATCGGTAACTTGAGAGATGCAGAGTAGTACAATGCATGCTTGGCTTGAGAAACTGCATTGACTCCTCTCAAAATCAGCCTTTAAAATTTTGCTGGAGAAACCTTAAGGTGAGCTTGGATGTAATGCAGCTCTTTGCTTCTCTTTTAGCATGATCAGTTTGCAGACAGTCTTCCTATGGCTGAGCAGGAATTTATCTTCATCCGGTTATGTGTTTTGCGAGAGGTATGTTGAAGCAGTTGCTGTATCTGCTTTCTATAGTGTTTTAAACTCCATACACAGTGTTTTCCAATGTCCTTTTCCTTCTGTGTGTGTTGCAGTATTTGGAAAGAGAACTCACTATGGCCAGTCTGCCTTTCACTTTTGATTTTGAAAGAAGTGTTGATGACTGGGTCTTTATGTGCTTCTTTGTGGGAAATGACTTTCTTCCTCATCTGCCATCTTTGGAGATCAGGTAGATGAGAATACATGTTTTCTTACCCTGCAAGTATTCCCACTGGGGTTTTAGATGATAAGAATCTAATGCTTTTGTTTGGTTTTAGGGAGGGAGCAATCGATCGCTTGGTTAACATATATAAAAATGTGGTGCACAAAACTGGGGTAAGATTTTTGCCTTTTCTTTAAAAACATCTGGTGTTTGCTACAAAAAGAGGCTTGTTTTGTCAACTATATTCCTTTCTGCTTTGCAGGGCTACCTCACAGAAAGTGGTTTTGTCAACCTACAGCGGGTCCAGATGATAATGTTGGCTGTCGGAGAAGTTGAAGATAGTATTTTCAAGAAAAGGAAAGATGATGATGTAAATTCTTTGTTACATCCTTGGTGTTTGGTTTAATCACGTTACTGTCAGAAAGTGACACTCCTTTAACAGAACAAGCCAAAAAAACCCAAACTTTGTATTTTTTTCTCATAAATTCTAATTAATTCCTCCACACTCAAAAAAGAATGGTGTGCTCCTGGGTGATTTTCTTTCCCCGCCCTGCAAGGCCTGTTTTTCTGATTGGCATCCCAAATAATAGCAGGATGAGAGTCCTGTTACTGCCTGCAGCTTTTTGGATAGCTGCTATGTAAACTGAGGGAGGAATTGTATTGTAGTGTGCTATAACCTGTGGAAGTGCAGGCCAGGAGCAGGGGTGAAACGGTTCCAAGCATGTTCTTGCCTCACATGCCTCTTGCCATTTGAAATGTATCCATAAGTTGTTGTTCTCTTAGTCTGTCCCTGCAGTTTGTGCAGTTTTTTGCAGACATATTCCTGTTTATTCATTAAGTACAGGAGATAAAATACCTTGTGAATGTAAGAGCAAAATTGTATTTAATTTCCAGTCAAAAATAGCATGCCAGTGATGGCAAAATGTTGGAGTTAGAATTACCCCAGTTGCACCTCTCATGAAGTGGAAATGCCAATTTGATGTTCAAGTTTTCAGCTTCCATGGCCCAAGAATGAGAAATCTCATTCCCTGAACCAGCTTTTTTTCCTGTTTTTAGGACTTTAATGTCTCCTACTTTTTTCACTTGGTGGCTGTTCCAGTGCAGGCAAGGAGCTTGTGTCCTTTGACACTGCTGTCACCTTGAAGTAAGGCTATAGCTAAACTTAGTAGATGGTATAAGTCATTACCAAAATTGTTGGGCATTGAATACACAGCTACTGTTTTCCCCCATAGTTTGTCAGGATAGAAAATTCTATCCTATTTCTATTGGATTTACAGACAGAAGCATTAAGCTGTGTCTTATTCAAAACATCACATAAAAGCCTCATGGCCTTCTGGTCAGTTAAGGATTACCATTAAATACTTTTCCAAGAAATGTATGTATTGACTGACATTATTTCTCCGTATTCACTATTTAGGATAACTTTAAAAGACGACAAAAAGAGAAAAGGAAAAGAATGAAGGTAAGTTAATTCCTTTCACACTGCAAACCCAGTGAGAATTACAATGTGTACGATAGCTTCCAGCAGATGTGGTGGTTGAAACTGTAGCTGTAATCATGGTACTTTCTGCCCTGTGTGTAAACTATTTTATAGAAGGAATTGCATGTTAAAGGTTTCTTAAAAGGGAAAGGTAGGAGGATGCTGGATGTGCTGGACGACAGCTGTGTGCTGTGTCCCTCAAATTTGCACTTGTGATTATGTAGTGATGCTTCAGCGTGGTCACTGTACGGGGATTGCTTTTCATGCATTGGTACAAGTCTTCTCAGCAAGTATATTGCTGAAGGCAGTGGAGTTCAGGTCTAAGTACATACACAGTTTGTATTAAATGGATTTGCTTGATTAGAGGCATGTTTCTAAAAAAGCAAGGAAGGCTTACCCCAAACAGCAGTTCTCTCGCGTTCTGCCTGCAAGCAAGTCAGTGTTGCTTGCTAGACACCTCTTGAATGTGATAAAGAAACATTAGCTGTAGTGGGAACACGTTTGCCCTTTCTGACCCGTGTGTAAGCTGAATTCTTTAAGATTATGGTATTGGAATGATGCTGAGTTTTCCTCTACTCACAAAATATTCTGGTATTTCAAAAATGGGCTCTTGCATGTTCGTTTCGACATAGCTTTGTCCTTGGTTAGGGCATTAAGGTAAGTAGCTTCCAGAGCTTCCAGGGCATGTGATGTTCCCACTGTGAGTACTACCTAGATCTTGTGTTTATTTTTTAAATTACATATTATCTGACTATCCCTATTAGACTGGAAGAGGTTATTCACTTTGCTTACAAAGAATATGTGCCTCACAGCGTGTTAGATGAAGTTTCCCTTACCCAGAAACCATCTTTCAGCTCACATAGAAAGAACACAGGCACAAAATGCAGGATTTGATTGGGTGTTTTTAAGAAGAGCTTAATAAATCACAGGAATATAAGGGTCTTACTTATATCGTCTTATGTCTGGTTGAGATTATTACACATAACTAAAGCTGAAGTGAGTAAATTATGCTTGTTTTGTGTAACATGTTAATCTGAAAACTGAGAGAGCGTATCATGGCGCTGCTGTGGAGATTACACAGCTTTTCCACTATCCTCTCTCTATTTATCTTTCAGAGGGATCAGCCTTCTTTTATTCCTGGTGGACAGTTTTCCCCTCAAGCTCTGGGAAATCGATCCAGTCCTCAGGCAATCAGTAACCCCAGACAAGCTGCCTTTGAGATGAGGATGCATGACAGGCAGAATTCTGTAAGTACATGTTCAAAGGTATTTACACACAGAAGGGCAGTGATCCCATCCTGTGCTGCTCTGGACACCTTTTCCTCTAACCCATCGAGCTTTCTTGGAAAGCAGGCACCAGGAAAGCTTATTTTTCAAGGAAGCAGCTTTTAATAACCAGTTTTTGTGAGACTACTTGAATAAAGCTGTGTTCTTTATTTTAATGTTGGTATGTTGCTGCTTGTTACCTAGTTCTGGGAGGGCAAGTGCGAGGTGAATGCAGCCAAATCAGATACACTGTTTCTTCTCCTCAGACTTGTTTGGCACTTGTGGAGTCAGGTTTAGGAACTTCCTCTGTAGGTTTGGGAGAGACTCAAGCTGAATATCTGAGCTTGTTAATACTGTTTTTAAACTTGTATAGACACCCAGACATAGATACCCGTATCTTGTAGCTTGTGATTTGCATAGCTACATGTTTGTCAGCTGCTTTTACTTGCCCAAGTGTGGCTTTTTGCTGGGAAGAGTTGAAAATTGGATGAAGTTTTTGGAAAGGTGTTAGAAAGTGAGGGAAAACCAGAAAAAAGTTCAATTCTCTGTTAGAGGTTTGGGTTGTTAATTTAAATAACAATTATGATAAATATTTTCTTTCTGGGCATAGATCTTCAAACTGGACAAATTAAAGGTACTTTTTCTGATAAAGATGTGGGTCCTGTCTCTTACATCTAAATAAATATAAAATGCTTTTTCAAAGCACAATCTCTGCTATTCTTCCCTTTAAATCTTCAAACTTTGGCACGTGTTAAGCAAATCAGTTCCTTTGTGGAATGAGAGACGTTTCTTCTCTGTAGTATTAAAATAGATGAATTTGAAAGGAGTTTTAAAGATCAGGATAAACTGAGAGTATTTCTGCCTTTTCTGAGTCACAAGCAGAATTTTTACAGTAGTCTGTGTATGCATTTTTCACTGTTGCTGTAAAATGAAGTTGTAACATAAGCTGTAGGACCAGAGAAAACAGTTGCATTCCCAAATTGGAATATATAAAAAGGCATGTTTTGTCAGTTTATTACATCTTCTCCCTTCTCAAATACAGTGATTTTTCTGCCTGTATGTGTCAATATCTGCCTTTAAATACGAAGATGTGTTCTTCTGTTCTTTTGCTACTTGACTTAATAGTTTAAGGGTTGTGTAGCTTTTGCCTTGAGTTTTTGGGGAGCTAAAATGGCGCATGTGATCATCACAAAGCTGTTAATTTTAACTTGGATTTAAAATGCTCAATAAATCCTTCTCCCCCCTTACCTCCTGTTTATCTGTAACAATTCTGACCCTAGACAACTTCATCATCTCCAAACACCAGCCTGACTCCCGACAGCAGCCCATCCCTGGCAGGAGGAATTAAGCGGAAAGCTGAAGATAGTGACAGCGAACCTGAGCCAGAGGATAATATCAGGTGAAGCCATTTTTGTGTAGCACTTTGTTAGCAAATTGCTGAAATAGATGCAGTGTAATTAATGCCATTTAGCTCAGAGCAGCAGTGCCTTCAGATGCTTTCCTATGATCTTTTTATCCAGCGGTAATTAACGTGGAGGGTTAGAATATTCACTGAATCCCAGGGAGATGGGTAAGCTCTAGCTGTTAAATCTAAGTATCCAGATTAGTATGCGTGCGGGTTTTCATCCTCCAAGCCACTACTCCCTTTGAGACCAAGCCCTAGATTGACTAGACATCCACTGCTCAGCTGTGATTATGTGAGCTGAATGCCACAGTTTCACAGTTGAATTTTTGAGCTATTTAACCCATAAAATTCAGTTACATTCATGTGTGCAGCATTATTTATCTTGACTATTGGAATATGTTTTTCTCCATCTCTGTCTGTAGCAGAGATGTTTTGTCTGTGATGAGTTCATTAAATGGCTTAGGACAGCTGATCCCTAGATGATTACAGGATAGGAATTTTATGAGAATTAACTGTCAGTGAGGTACCAGTGAGGCTGCATTTATCAAAGGTTTAAATCAAGCCATCACCCATTAAGTCAAGGGTGAAAGCCCTTATATTTTGTTAAAGGCTCTGCCCTGCTAAGTGCAACCAGTAGCTTTGTGTTTTCGTAGAGGCAGGGGATGTAGGTGGATGTGGGAAGACAATAAGGGTTACTTCATAGTGAAGTACTGATAATGAGTGTCCAGCACACGTATTTGTGACATCTAGCCCATCAGATCTTCCAGTAGCTGGTATTCCAGCTCTCAGTCTTACTTCTTTCCTGTATGTGCAGATCTGAAAGGATTGATTTCTGGTTTTATAAATCAAGCAAGCAGAATTTGTACCTAAAACCAGGATAAATTTGAATGTTACTTTCCACTGGAATTCTATCTGAGCTTTTAAAAGAAGCTTTAACAGCTTTACAACAACTAGCTGAATGAACTGTGGTGATTTACAAGTAGCAGTAGTTTTGACGAGCTTGGTATTGTCAAGCAGAAGGATATGCTACCTTCATCTATGGTTATTTAAGCTCTTCTGTAGCTCAGAATACTTACTCAGATGCTTTTCTGAGATGAAAATAATTTTATGCTGCTCATAGTAAGTAAACACAACTGCATAAATGCCCTAGATGGCAAAGAAGTTGTTTGCTAAAATACATTTTGTATTTGGAATGATTTTAACACTAGCATGAATAGTTGTAGTCAGCCACCAGATTGGGTTTTGTTATCCTACAGAAAAGGGTTTTGACATTCATGCAAGTGCCTCGCTGCCAGGGAGCTCTTAGGGCAGGTGCTCACAGACTGCAGATGTTCCTGACTCCATCCTTCAGGACTTCAGCACAAGTCCCCTGTCCTTGCTCACCTGCTTTTTAAGGTCTTGAAAACATCTCCTGGTTTCTCCATCTCCTCATCAGTTTGAATCATCTTTGATTAGCTCAGGTCAGATTTTAAGAAGTATCCCTGCACTGGGCAGCTAACCTGGAGCAGAAGCATGAGAAGATCCATTTTGCAATCCCCAAAGGACATGCATCTTGTCAAAAAGCATAAACCCATCTTTGCTCTCTTTTAAAGGCTTCGTTCGCTCTATTTAGTGCTCTCTGAGATTCTGACAAGTGTAAGTTTGAAGTGACCTCACAAGTTACTTGTGGCCTTTATGTCCTGTGTGTAATTTAAGGTGGTCACAGCCTTTGTGGAAAGGGATCTAGCATGATGGTTTTCAGATGTGATAATGCCAAGTTTTGAATAGTGGAGAATAAAATTCGAGTAAAAATCGTTATTAAGAGATTATCTGATTTAATCAGTGTCTAAAGCAGATTCGTAATTCAAAATACCAGAATTCATGTGAACTTTGAGATGTGTAAAATGCATGTGCTGTGGTGAACAGTAGGTTTAAATATTATTACTATTATTGTTATTACTATTATTATCAACATCAAATTAAAACAAATCAAAAAATCCCCAAACCCACCCCACATAGTTTTGTGAGGGAGGCCAGTTCTGAAGCATGGTGTCATGGTTGAACCAAATGTTAAGTAAAGCTTTATCTTTCCATTTCTTAACCTACCTCTTTAGATGGCAGTCTCTGACCTTAACGGGAATCTCCCCCAAGATCAAGTCATGCCTGTTTGGACTAATAACTTGCAGGTTTATGTGCATATTCATGTGTCTTGCTTGGGGCACAATTGTTCTCTCAAAAGTGACATATCTCCTGTTGCATGACAGGGGGGACACTAGATACAGTGAGCAGATAAAATATCCAAGGAAGAAAAGCTCTGAGCCTGTAGGCAGTGATTCCCATTGCTGCCTGTGCCCATTGCCACTGTATCCCCCCTGCCTTCTCAGTTTCCTGAGGAGGCTATGCTCTGTGCTTACCATTAAGCCTCATGGAATATTCTTGCTCTAAATGTGGCCCAATATATCACATCAGTCACATTTTCCTAGCATTATAGAGCAGAGTTGAGGGATTCAAATGCTTCTGTGTCAAAGATGAGTGATTGGTGGTTTCCGCTGCCCGGTCCGTAGACAGACATAAGGGGGAGCTGTGAGAAGTAAGGATCAGTGGTGTCTGATACTGCTCCTTGAACTCCAATATCCATCTCTGGCATGAATGACTCAAAATCCCTGTGTAAAAGGGACCTTGTGCGATGTGAGTCAGCAAGGGCTGGATTCCCAAGTTGCAGATGACTCCTCTGGTACTCGCAGCTCATCTGAAAGAAATCAAGCTGCTGCTGCTCATTATTTATTTGCTTGCTCTTTATTTTGAGTAGCAGGGAAACTATCACTTTTCTGCTTGAGAGGAACATTAGGAGTAGAGGAATGAGCTTGAGGTGAGAAGATACTCCAGTAAGATAAAGACTTTGGCCTAGGGTAGATTAAACAAACAAGGAAGGGAAGGAGTTTGTTCTCTTTGTAGTGGTTTAAAGAACCAAGTCTAAATGGCAGCAGGTAGCGAGTTCCTAATGGGAAAGATGAAATTACTGACTAGGAACAACACTGTTGTGAAAAGTCCCAACAGCACCAGGCACGGGTTTGAAAATCATCCCTGCTCCTAACAAGTCCTTTGAAGGTGTGTATATCAGGATGGTATCTTTGGAATTTCATCTGGATTTTCTGTGATGCCAACCATCAAATTTCATTCCCTTGCTGTTGACCATCAGGTTTTATGCTTTCATTTATATCGTTTGAAAATGGGGATTGAAGGTGCAAGTGGCTTTGACTTCTATTTTAATGCAGGTATGTAAATGTGGTTGTACTGACAGGTACTGACATCTGTGTGTGTTGTGCAGGTTGTGGGAAACTGGTTGGAAGCAGCGCTACTATAAAAACAAATTCGATGTTGACGCATCCGATGAGAAATTCCGGCGCAAGGTTGTACAGTCCTACGTGGAGGGGCTGTGCTGGGTCCTCAGATACTACTATCAGGTACCTATGAAGTGCTGCTCAGAAACTGCACTTTGCTGTTGTGTCTGCTCCCTGCTTCTTTTCAGGAAACAGCCCTTGCCCATCGCTCGTGTCTGAAAGGCAGTGCTTTTTTGAGGCTGGAAGAGAAGTGGGTGCCCGCTCCCTTTGGCACTCCTGATGTGAATGCAGGTTTTGTTTCTCACATACAGTAACGCTGCTTGTTGGTTTAGTAAGGCCTGCTGCACATTTTTCCTTTGCCACACATAGCCACGCACAGTGAAGTTGCAGATGACTGAAAGAGTGAACAAAGAACAAAGCCTGTGAAACGCCAATAAGAATTTGAAAGGGACAGAGTTGTCAGTCTCCTCCATGGGTTGTAATGATGTTCCATGAAGTGCATTGTGATTGAAGTAATCTCTGTCTGATTTAAATCTTTCGATAATTGAGATGTCAGATTGGTGGGAGATTACACACACATACTGGGGGTTGTGGCACCAGTGGTTAATAACCAGCTTCGTGCCCTGAAGACAGAGTGAGTCATCCTGGTGTGTGACCTGGGAGCAGAATGTGCTCAAGCTGGGGAAGTTCATCAGCCTGGGCAGGGCTTTGTGGCTTGAGCACAGTGCCCTGTTGATAAAACCACACCTTTTCCACAGGGGGGTTGTGCCTGTCCAACTTAAAGCAGGGCAAACACCCCCCTGTGCCTGCAAAAGACTATGCAGTCATGAAGTTGGCTTGTTTTAATGTGTACTACTGGCTTTTTTGTGTTTGGGGGTTTTTTTTATTCCCTTTCCCCTTTGGTACACAAAGGGAGTGTGTTCCCTTCCCTTCCACTGTATTTATTAGTTGAGTTTGGCTCTGACTTGCATGTTACAGTGGATGAAGATGGTGGTGTTTAAGGTTTGCAGGTCTTTTGCAGTTGCTCTGCAGAGAGTTGAGCAATTCACATCCTTAAGCAGCTCCTTTTGCAAAGGTCAAATGTCACCTGGACACCTTTATAGGTGGAAATTCCAGTGACCCTGCACACAGTTAGGGACTGCTGAAAGCAAACCGTGTTCCTGCTAACCATGGCAGGATATAGTCCTAGAACTCCATACGTGCCCATATGTCTCCAAAGTGTGTAAATGAATCTTCAGCTTAGCTGTAAGTATCTGCTGGAAAACTGTCAGTGATACACAAGCGCATTGCAAAGGGGAGTCTGGATTGAGGGGAAACTGAAGGGCTCGGAGGAAGGGAGTATATGGCAAAACCAAGGTAATATTTACAAGTGACCAAAATACTTATACTCATTTGAAGATTGCAAAGTTAAGTTTGTTTTATTCAGAGAAGTGTGTGATAATATTTACAAGGTGACCAAAATATTTATACTTATTTGAAGAGATGAAATTTGTTCTATTCAGAGAAGTGTGCATGGTGGGTGTGTTCGTTGCTTTGTGCTCAGCAGCCATGGCCTTCTGCAGACATCATCGTGTGCTCTTATAGCTGTTCAAACCAGAATTGCCTTTGCACGTGCTCTGCTGAGATCTGTGGCTTTAAATGCATAGACAGACCTGTACCAAACTGAAAACAATGTGGGCACATCCCTGGGCAGCACTCACTTGCTCAGCTTGTAAAACCAATTTAGTGTTGAGATGTGTGTAGGTGACTCCTGGTCCTTCTGAGCCTGTAGCTGCTGTGGCTGCCGGGGCTGGTGCCTGTAGGAGGGGCGGGTGATTGCAGCTGCAGAGAAGATGAATTGTGAGGTTGACACAGGCTTCAGGCAGGACCACGGTGCTCTCGGGGAAATTGAGGAGCTCCACTAAGACCTCAAGGAAAAGTGGCTGTACAGAAAATATCTTCTGGTTTAGAAGTGTTCCAGAGGAAACCTTGGTAACAGCACACAGATGTTCAGGGGTTTGTTTTTGCTGGTGTGCTTCGTGCTCGGATTACTCCAGAAGAAGGCAAGTCTCTCTCTAGACCTTACAAAAATTACATCGCAGGCTTAAACCAGTGCAGCAGTGAAGGACTTGCAGTGCTGCTGCTTTGTCTTGTGTAACAGAGCTGTGTGTAACCTGCTGTACATGGCATTGGAATGGAGCAGCAGTCAAAGCTCTTTCTGCCCGTATGGAAATCAGATTAGGAAGCTGCTGTACGTCTGTTGGGGAATATCAGAATAGGTTTGCTTGAGGGGTTGGCTTTTTCTTTTTACTGTAATAAGAATTGCTTCCAGTAACTCTGCTCATTGTCCGTAAAACTTGTGACAGAATCCATATGTTGTGCTGCTTCTATTCTTATCAAAAGCTAATAATGCAGAACATGTTCCATGGGGACACCTGTTTGGAGACGAAAAAATAGATTAAAAAGGAAGGAAGCACCCACCTGGCTGTTGAAACCCGCTGCAGCCATCTGAAGAATTGTATCTGATAATTACAGTCTCTGTAATTTTATACCCAAAATTGCTGGAAGAGCCTCATTGACATTTACTTATTCAGAATTGAAAGTCAAAATAGTACCTTTTGTTTCAAGTGGTGCTGCTAAGAAAAATAGCTGAGAAGGTGAAAACTTGACTTAGACCTTCTAGAGCCACGTTTCCTTTGCAAAGTGCATTGTGTTCTGGTGTGTGGTGAGTTTATTTTCTCCTTTTTGAGGCTTATTTTACCTCTTTGAAGTGATGCACTTTAGAGTTCCCAGTACTCAAGACAGATGAATAAGAAGGGAAAAGCAAAATGGGGCTCCAAGTGTATACTGGTGCTGGTACTGAGTGGAAGAATAACAGTTAAAGCCAGAATACTTTTCAACCTGCAGCAAAGGTTGTTCACATTTTCACACCTTGTGGAGTGTATCATGGCAGGGTTCTCTGGTCCCCATGTTCCCAAGTTAGCAGTGGGATTTTGAATTGACAGTACTGCACACTGTGCTGCCAGAGAAGTACTTCCCCTGTTCCTGTTGAGAGCAGTAACGGCTCTGCCTGGCACGATCCTGCTGCATACTCAGTTACAGAGAACCTGGAAATTCCTTCCCTGTGTCATTTCCCTGTTCCAGATGTGGTAGCAACTCAACACAAGTTGAAATCGTGTCCAGTTGTTTGAGACTCCTGAGTTCAGCCCCGGGGCTGGTTAACTGTGTGAATAGACCATGATTTCCTACTTTTTGCAAGGAACTTTTGTGCTTGATGGTACCAGACTTTGTGCATGTGCTCGTGTGGTTTGTCTCGAGGGGGAGGAACAAGGCATGAGGTGCATCACAGTGTCCTGAAGCTGAGGTCAAGATGCTTCTGTAAGGTCTTTTGTGTTGTTCTGGTGCCAGGTCCTGTCTCTTTGGCCGTCTTCCTTAGTGACTCAGACCTAGCACATAGCAAGAGTACTCTGGCATAGAAGTCTATCTGCTGCTCTGTGCTGCTGAGGAAGTGCCCGAGGCCTCCACTCCCTGTCCCGTGAACTCACTCTAGCCTGGCAATGAACAGTTAAGTCCCATCCTGAAGTCCAGAGTACCTTTAGAGGCAAGAGCTCTTTCTTTTCTAATCCTGGGGACTCTCTTTCTCCTGGTTGATGCTGGGTGAAGTGTTGTCATCTTTAGTGACTGGGCTACGTGAATTGTTGATTTACTACTTCTCTGATCTGTCTGATTTATGTTTCCCTGTCCTAGGGCTGTGCCTCCTGGAACTGGTATTACCCTTTCCACTATGCTCCCTTTGCTTCTGACTTCGAGGGTATTGCAGACATGCCTTCAGATTTTGAGAAAGGCTCCAAACCGGTAGGACACCCTCTTCCTTTCTTCATGGCTTCACAGCTCATTACAAGTATCCTACATCTGCTTGTTTCATTCCAACAGTTTAAGCCCCTTGAACAACTTATGGGAGTGTTTCCAGCTGCAAGTGGGAATTTTCTGCCACCAACGTGGAGGAAGCTCATGACAGATCCAGTAAGAATCCTCATTGTATCTCTCTCTATAAGGTTGTGTTGTCTTGCAATGTGTGAGCATGAGTTGCTGCTGCTTCTTCAGGCAGAAAACTAATGGAGACCACCAGGAGGGAGGGTTTGGTACATTGCAGAGGTTCTTCTAAGATCCTTAAAAGGAGTTCTTTGAATTCGGATGTTTCAGTGGCAAAAATTAGTTCCTCGCTCTTATACTTTAAGATCGTTTACGTGCTTATAGAAGCCTTGCAAAACTTCACTGGGGAGCAGATACCTTAACCCAGGTATCTGAAATTATTCTATCCTGCTCCATTTCTTGTTTTGATATTCTTGTAGTAGTGGAAGTGCCCCACCACACTTTGTGTTTCAGTGGCCTTTAATAAAAGATGTTTCTGTTAGTCAAAGTTCTTTGCATCCCCCTCAGCTGTGGGTTGCCCACCCTGTGTGAAGTGCAGCACTCGTGGCATTCTGAATCAATCCCATAATTGGCTTTAATGATTTTCTCATTTATTTTCTCAAATACAGGAATCAAGCATAATTGACTTCTACCCTGAAGACTTTGCTATTGATTTAAATGGGAAGAAATACGCCTGGCAAGGTGAATTTTCAACTTTTTATTTCTTGAGCTACACTGTAGTGACCTTAGGCTTAATCTGTGCAAAAGTAGGAAGAAAATGGAGAATGATCTTAGTGAGACAAGGATGCACCAAGTCACAGAGGGAGCTTGTGTTCCTTGGCATGGGGGAGAAGCACATTGCAGCAGGTATATTTTTGAAGAGAAATTAGTATGAAGAAGACATGCTGGTTCAGTAAGTGATTTAGGATTGCAGTGATTATTAGTAACTCCAGCAGTCATTCCAGATTTGTCACTGTGTCCTGAACTAGATTAATCATGTTGCTATTTTTATCAGCCTTGCTGTGTAATTGCCTTTGTCTCCTTTGCATTTAATGAATGGATCTTGTCCTGTTCAATCGGTGGCTCATTAGTACCTTGTGCAGAATGCTTTGGGGAATATAGAAATATTTGGATGCACCCAAAGAATGAAAAAGCAGTTGCAGTGCTTTAATGCAGCTTCTGCTTCCTTTAGAGAGTATTTGTTTTAAAGGTTTGTCAAACTTTGTGGCTGGTTACACTCTTCAGCTAAGAGTGTAACAGCTCAGTTATAGGTATAAATCATTATTTGGGCATCTGAGCGTAAGAAAGCACGTTTTTACTCTGAGGGTGGTGAGACCCTGGCACATGTTGCTCGGAGAGGTTGTGGAGTCTCCAGCCTTGGAGATACTCCAGTCCCAGCTGGACATGGTCCTGGGCAGCCTGAGCATCTCCTGGCCATGCTGGAGCAGAGGGGGTGGACTAAGCGATCTCCAGAGGTTCCTGC